>NW_022733874.1:254673-281894 GCF_011630105.1 Anneissia japonica | reverse complement strand
GGAGAGCGGTCGCTCTTGTTAAAATAATTAATACAATATACTTTTCACTTACATTTAGTGATTGATACTTTGCAGAAACGTTCTTCAATATCTTCTACTATAAAATGCAAAAACCTCGGAATGTTCAAAATTCTGTTTTTCAAACGTTTTGGGTGTTTGTGCGAAATTAGAAATTGCAACAAACAGCAGGTTTTGACAGAGCCGAACACATTTAAAATATCTGCATCCAAAAATGTACTTTAACATTTTTATTTCAAGTCCCAATAAGTTCACCCATGATAAGTGAACCTGAATTATTATGGACTAAATACAGTAAGCAGATCGACTCGAGCGGACTGACCATGTGTCAAATTCTTGCCGGTGAACTGGAAGCAGCAGGAAGGTGTGTAAGCCCGACTGATGGGCTTGCAACTTGAGGCCTCTGCTAGGTTTTGTTTGGCGGGTGGATTGGAGAAGCAAGATTTAGAATGTTTTTAATATTTTCCAGCCATATATCTCACAATTGAAAAAAAAAAATAATAATTGTAAAAAATAATAAAATATGAAAAAAAAGTATTCTATAGGATGCACAAATAATTTTTAAAAATAACAAAATTAAAAAAAAAGAAAAATGCTCGAGATTTAAACCTCATACATTCGATTAACTAAGTATGTGCACCTTTACCGCTCAGCTACAGTTCACCTAATATGTATAGCTGGTAATATTACATCCCTATATTCCAACAACAACCAGCGGTTCGAGTGTATCGACTATATAGAAAGATATGGCGCAAGACTTAGAGGGCGAGAGTTTGTAATCTCAGAATATCTTGTTGTCAAATAAATTTGATATTCTAGACAGTGCTTCAGCTTGCTTTGATAAAGCAATGTAAAATGGAGGTGTCTCTGATGGTAGGGAGGGGATGCTAACCAATTATTTTATTTTACATGGCCTAATGGGCTGTAAAAATGGTTTAAAATGAGTGCTGATTTTTTTTCTGATTTGCATTTATTCTTTCATTCTATTTCTCATCTTCACTGATAGTGCTTTCAATTTAAAGACAGTCGAAATAATAATAATAATAATAAATATTGGTTTTGTTTCGACCACACACCATCATCAGGTTCTATTTGTCAATATAGAACCATTGATCATTTTAAGGCCTTGCACTTTAGTTATGGGTCTTAAATACTGGTTGTGAGGACCAATGTAACATCACACATTTACTGCATCACATTGTATAGCCAACTGCTTTAAGAATTTAATTAAATACCATCTGTGAAATACTAAAAAAAAAAAAAAAAAAACCTCAACTAAAAAGAATATGTTTATAATTTTTTTTAAATCAACAAAGTTATTAAATACAGACCACAAATTATTCAGTTTTTACTATAAAATTACCAACCGATTCAGACAAAAATAATTCCGCTTTTACTATAAACTAATCGACCAATTTAATTCAGACCAAAATCATTTAGTTTCTACTATAAAATAACCAACCAAAGGTGCGAAGTACTGTAGTAAATCTTTCCCCTTTTAAGTGGTGAAAATCATTTTGCCATTCCCTTTTTCAAATGATACAAATTTACGTAATTAAATATACAATAGAAACCACTGCAGGCAGTGAATCTTTTAATTACTGTATTAGCTTTCAGCATATGAAAATATGAAGAAGTTTCCCACGCACTTTAACAGAAACATACAATGCAGCACTGTTCTTGTACTTTGCAGACTGTTAAATTAGCTTGTGATGAACTGGCTGAGAGCAGCTTACGGTAGCCTGGTCAGCTACACTGGTGGTAGAGCACTGTGTATGTGTGCTGAACCGTGAAGATCTCTAGGTCCCCGGTTCAATTCCCATCAATGTTCTCCTTGCGTTTCAGTTGGATGGCTGAAATGCAAGTTAGGATAGCGCACCGTCTTTCGGATAAGACGTTTAAATGCTCTTGGTCCCGTGTGCATTTTAGCACACGTGCATGTTAAAAAACGTGGTACACTCCTTTGGAAAAGATTAGAGGTTGCCTTCTGGTGTACTGCTCAATCACCACCAGAAGAACCCCACTGGAAAGAAGTATTTTCAGACTTTCGTGGGTTATCCTTGGTGTTTACATCCAACTGACTCTGCTGACTGTGTTTCAGGTATAAATGGATATTATAATGTAATACCTGAATCATTCTAAGTGGCTTTTCACTCTAGAATTGAGAAGGAAGTTATAGTAAATCGTACTGTAGAGCTACCATCAGCAATCTCTTTACCCTCCAAGGACCCAAAACAAATTGCCATAGATTCCCACGACCTAAGGCCTCCGATATATCAAAATGCTCTTGTAATCAACATTTACGGTAGTTGTGGAGAATAGCATCTAGAAACCCAGTAGGATTACGATTGGATTTAATTTCAATAAACTCTAGTTCTTTTGCATACCATTCTTTTAGACCGCCCAAATGCAACCGAACGACCTCAAAAATCCACCCACAAGCTTGGGTCAAATGCATGGGTATCCAACCATAACTGTAAACATGAACCTAATGTTATTACAGTATATGAGCTTTCAACACATGAAAATTGGAAAATTGGATCCCTTGATCTTTAAACACACATAAATAATGCATCACTGTTCTTGCACTTTGCAAACCTTTAAATTAGCTTCAGGTGAACCGACTCTGTGAGCTTAGTTGGGGCCCGTTCGAGTGAAAAACGCCAACTGTACTCCATTTAATTCACCGGTTAAACACGCTGACCACTCAGCGGGTGGTCGACGGTTCGTGCCAATTTTAGCTCATGTTAAATACTGTGAAACGAAAGAAATCTGAAAGTAGACTTGTATGGTCATCAAATACATCAAAAACACCTATCCCATCTACCCATTCTACTGCTTCTGTACTAAGGCCCACAGCGTGGGGTTAGTACAGGAACAATATCCGAGCACAACAATTTATTAACACTCGTTAAAATATGTATGTAAGTCAGTTGTATTCAAAATTATTTCCTCCGAATAATGGTAAATCTACAAATCGAACACGTAGCTATACTACTATACTAGCCACCATTATTGTTATGTTAACAGACTTACTGTCCAATCAAGTTTAATTTCAACATGCACAAGAAGAGGCAAAGGACAGTGCGGTGACAGTGGATACTAGCTGCAGCGCTAACTGCTGGACTGTGGACAAAAACATTTGGAAAAACAAAAATTAAGGTTATTTTATCGTCGCCTCTGGCCAGGCACGCTCGGTGAGTTATCCCATACACTATGACCACCACGGGTGTCCATGGGCCTAGCGAAACATTTCCCATTCCAAATTTGGTATAGTGACAAAAAAAATAAAAAATTGAAAAAAAATATTGACCCACCAATTTGATGGTCAAAATTGCGCAGATATTTTTTCGCTCGAACAGGCCCTTTGATACAAAAATTTAATACCTTAATTGCTGCTTTTTAGTTATTTTTTTTTTCAAACACCAACCTTTGTTATCGTATAATTTAACTGTGTAGGAAGCTTTAGTATCGTATACAGTACACAGTGGTTATTATTATTAGCTTCCCACAATATTAAAATTAGGAAGAATGTCCTCGCCCCCTTTTCCAGACACATAAATAATGACAAACTGTTCTTCAATACTGCAGCCGATTAAATTGGCTTGTTATTAACTGAGTCTGTTGTTGCTAGACTGTGTAACTTCATACAACAGTTTATTACTTGTTGGATATTAATTTTTAATATTTGAATTGTTTAATTTGTATACTGGCTTTTCAATTTTCAACTGACACTAATTTCATTAAATGTACAATAGAAAGCTTTGCAGACAGTGCAGCCTTTAAATTATAAGCTTTCAACATATGAAAATTAGAAGAAGTTTCCCAGGCACTTTAACAAACAGAAACATAAATAATGCAGCACTTGTTCTTGTATTTTGCAGACCGTTAAATTAGCTTGGGATGAACTTGCCTAGAGCAGCTTAGCTCTCAGTTGGCTACACTAGTGGAAGTCACTGTGTCTCTGCACTGAACTGTGGAGATCTCTTGCTCTTCTGTTAATTATATATTAAGTTAATTATATATTAAGTACTCTTGGCTAAAAAAAGACTAAATGCTAGTTGGGATGAATAATTATATATCATGAGTTTCAAATGTTTAAACGGTTACACTCCTGACATCAAATTTTATCTTCAACAATAATAGACTATATATAAAGGAAAATGTAGCCGAACAAACATGTAACCAAACTCGTTCAAAATTCGGAACAATAGTCTAGGAAAATGGACTTTTCTTTACCGGGCAACAAAAATGTGGAATGAACTATCTAATGAATTAAAAATTAACTTTCAAAATACAAAATATGTTACATCATTTCCAAAAATATTACTACATAAATGTATTTCATTGACTCTTCTCTTGCTTGGTTTATATATATATATGTACACTGTACATGTACATTTATATGTACATTTTATATATATATATATATATTCTTTTAATTTTTGTTAATCCAATTCTATTGTATATACTTTTGTTATGTTTAAACTGTACCACTTTGAAAACTAGTGCAATACTGAAAGTGCCTACAGTATAACGAAAGAATAAATAATCATAAAATAATTGCTCCCCGGTTCAATCCCCATTGCTGCTCTACTTGTATTTCAGCCTGAGGGCTGAATTGCAGGTTATTTTACCGCACCGTCTTTCGGATGAGACGTTTAAGCTCTCAGTGCTGTGTGCATTATGGCCCATGTGCACGTTAAATAACGCAGTACACTGGCGTTTCTGTTTTACATTGCTGCTTCTTGTGCTGAAGATACAGTTCAAACCCAGCTAAAGTTGGGTTTTAATTAAAGCCTGATCACTATGCTCCTTAAAATACAGTAACCCTCATGTGAGTGTTAAGAAAGAAGGAACGTATTGGTACTGGCGGCACCCTATGACCGCCACGGGTGTCCATGGGCCTAGCGAAACATTTCCAATTCCAAATTTGGAAGTGACAAAAAAAAAATAAAAAATTCAAAAAAAATTAAATGTTAAAATTAATAGAAAAGAATTATTAGAAATAAAATATGCTAATGTAGAATATATAATCAATGTATGAATGTCCACCCATGCCCTACATCTCAAAATATTAAGTAAGATAATAATTAAGTTCTAATCTTGAGCAAACTATTAAGTACGTGACAGGAGCATCATGTTACCGATTGGAATTCAAATTGAATGTGATAGAAAGCGATGATCTTGTAATGCCGTATTACTGTGAACTGTAAGTGATATCGTGGAGTTATCACTTGAGTGAATTGGCCACTTCACGAGAGTAAATCCCGTCAAAGATAAAAATTGATTATGGGGGAGGCCGAAGTGAAGCGGAATAAACATCGGTATGAACAGATCATGAGGAAGGGAAAGATGACAAAATTCAAAGATCTGAATAATATAATAACGTATTATCCTATCGAAGAAAAAAAAAATTGATGATGAAAGAGGGTCGAATTGAAGCAGATTAAACGCCGGAAGAATAGATCGAGAGAAAGGGAAAGATGACGAAATTAGAAAATCCAAATATTATGAAGTGATTTCAATTTAATTGATGTCTACTGAAAAGAAAAATAGCATGTGCTAATTTATCTTTTTCTACACGATTGATGAGACATTTTATAAAGATTAATTTCAAGGTCGAATATACAATAACACTTTCTCTCTTTACAGTACTATCAGCAAAACCAGACAGATGTTATCTGTCAGATAATTGTTTGATTAGACATTGATAGTGTATGCTATTATTACAAATATCTGATCAAACATTGGTTTTACACTGTGTGTTAGTCATGTGAATAAATCGCTAAACAATCTGTCTTTCATATCAACTGGATATTAAGCTTGAGCAGCCCACAATATTCTTTGACAAAAAACTGTTGTATGCCCACATAAAGTCATGATGTGCCTATATATGGTCATGATGTGATGTCATCATGACCATATTTAGGCATGTCACATGTTTTTGTCAAATAAAATTTGATTGATAAAATTTGATAGTATAGGTTTTTAGACAATATTCTAATTCATCAAAATACGATCAAATATTGTATGAATTTATCAGATAAATACCTAGTAGTCTATTCTGATTATTTCAAATAATTTATTTCAATACCAAAATACAATAGGCCTACATTCACATCAGGCAAGACTTTTTTATTCCTTGTTTCGCGTACTTATTTTTTTAAAGATCACCAGAGGAAGGCGGAATTTAAAAAAAAAATTAAATTTTGTTTTCGGTTTTCTTATTGAGCAAAAAGAAGGAGAATGTAAAAAGAAAATTTTATTGTTGAATGAAAAATGGGATGGATAGATGCTTCAAATTTATATAATTAGGAGGAAATATACATGTCTTATCCTTGGATATATCAAGGCAGGGGAGGGTGTGATAAAAATAAAGAAAACTTTTATTTTTTTCTGAAATTTCTATTTTTTCGTGGCAGCGGATGTGCTAATTGGCCAAAAATAAAATTTTATTTTTATTCAAAATCATCAATATTTGCGTTCGGCGGGTTTGCTAAAAAAGGTATAAGTCTTGTCTTAACAAAAAAATATAAACAATAAAAATATTAAATCAGTCTGAAGGAGATCTCTTGTTCCCCAGTGTTGCTTAATATTCTGTCATTATAGTCTACAATTTCAATGTCAATATTAGTAATTTAAATAGGTTTGGAAGTCAGTTAAAATTTCTTATTTTAGCATTTCCGTGAAATGTTGCAGTTTCCACCTAAATCGAATTCAAAATTGAAAAAAAAATGGATTGCTTAATTCATATTTTTTATAAATTATACAGGTGTAACCTTTTAACTGAAAGGAAAATTATGACAGGAAAAATAAATTTCCTTAAATAATAATACCATTTCTGAAAGTTTAATTTCTGTAAAAGGATTTTCATGGTAATAGTATCTAAATCAATGACGGTATTCGACCGGTTCGCTTTGTTGACGATTTTGCGTTGAGCAATATTTTCATTCGGCTGGTTCGTATAATAAACTTCGTTGACAAGAAAAATTAAGGTAAAATAGAGTGCGTTAATTTGCAATAAGTTTTACATGTGACGAAAAAACAAAATGGTCGATTGGTCAGTTTAGCAAAAAACATTTGTGTGTATAATTTAATAAATTTCAATAAACTTTAAATAATAATAATAATAAAAATTAACTGCAGGCCAACATAATTTAAAAACTACATGAAAATATCTGTTTGACAATAAACAACAACTACCACAAGCCAAAACTTCTACCGGTTTTCTGTTTGTCTGGTCATAATCGTTAAGTAGGATTTTATCCTTGAGAAGGCAGGCGTGGTTTAACAAAGAACGACCAGTCGAATACAGGCAATTAATATATAATCTTTTTTTTTTCCGAACTGTGACGTAGGAAAATTGTTAACTTTTAAAGCGGTCGTTTTAAATGAGCATTAATTGTTTTTAATACCCTTTTTTAAAGGTTTTATTGATTATTAGAGTGTCAGCAATTTTTGAAGCACAGAATTAGAATTACTGTACTGATGTTTTAGTTAGCAAATTTACATGTATAGAAGATTCAAGTAGATTTAAAAAACTAAAGACAAAGTATCTATTTATTAAATGCATTAGCAAGTTCAAGCAAATAAGAATTGTGATTGATCCCGATCTCATTCAATGAATTATGATGTAAATCAATGTAAAGAAAATGGTAAAAAACAATACATTTTTAGTCCTTTGATCAATGCAACTGCCGACGACAATACACTACATGTAACACAGGTAATTTCGCAGAAATAATTAGCATATTTTCATTCTTCTGGCAAAGATTTTAAATACCTTTAATCACAAACCAACCACCTGCAAATATTGATTTTCATTTTGGCCAGTTAGCATACCTGCTGCGTCAAAATATGAGGTACAGGTAAAATATTATACTGGTATTAAATCTATTTTATTATGAAAGCATACATGATAAGAATACTGTGTTTAATATAGTTACTATACACACACATTAAATATACATACACATTAGAAAAATTGAATTGGTAAATAAACTGACTGTATCAGAACTATAAACCTTGAGTCAAAGATAGAGCATTAATGCTGTCATTTTCTGGGAAAATGTAGAAAAAAAAAACACATGAAAAATTAACAACAAATTGAACCGTTCATTTTTAAAAGGAATCAGGTTTATAAATTCCAATACTGAGTCACAATGACAGTTTAGTTATTGTTGATTTATTCCAGAATTTAAACTACATGAATACTTGCATACACCTATGTTGTGTACAGTGTTTATGTCAATTGATCTTGATACATGAGCATGCACAGTTCTAACTATAAATTGCCTTATTTGGTGTTCCTACTAAATTTATTGCTAAAAATTTGCTATGGACAATATTTACCATTCTCAACCATCCCTCTAAAACCATGGGTATAGGCTGGCAGGTTTTTGCACCCACTTCCCCAGTTCCGCAATCTCAATTTTCGGAACCACCCCCCCCCATCCTCTCCAACCTCCTAACTGAAACCAACCTACACAGATTCAGAGTAAGCTTAGATGTAATAATTGAGATAAGTAAAGTATCCAAATGGTATGATATGTTTCATTGTCCTGGTAAAGTAATAAAATTAAATAATTATTTGTATGCCATTGTATTATTTTTTTTCCTGTTAAAAAATTTAAAAAAAACAGTAGTGAAAAAATTTAGGTCATTCGCCCCCCCCCCCAATTCCCCTCCCTAAATATGCCCCTGCGAAAGAACCACACCTGGGATATTACACGGGGAACAAGACCAGAGCCCTAGCCCCTTGCTCTAGAGTCCCTGAAGACAAATTTCTAGAGTAACTTAATGGGTGATGTTACCTACTTGAGCAGTTTTCTTGAGTTGCGTATTCAGCGATGATTGGCTTAGTTCTTGCACAATGTATGCTATTCTGACAGCAGTCTCCGTTTCATTGCGTTCTTTATTTGTTTCCATTACATCTGTAACAGGCAAAAGACAGCAAGTTAATTACTAGTTACAGCTGAATGTAGTGTTCATGGTTTACATTGAAAATAACTCATTCCATAATTAATTTTGCTAGGATACTGTTTGGCGCAGTGGGAAAGGTTTGGTTTCCCAACCTCGAGGTCGGGGCATCAATCCCTTGCTGAGCATTTCACTGTGTGCTTGAGCAAGGCACTTTATTGGCATTGATTCTCTACACCCAGGAGTATAAATAGGTACCTGGTGGGAAGCAAGACTTAAGCATGTGGTCACTCACAATGACCAGCCAAAGAGTTGCTTTGTATAGATGCAAAGAGAAGGCGCTATAATTAAACGAATACATAAATAAAAAAAATAACAAAATCAAATTATGATTACTATTAATTTATTATTATCCAAGTTCTTTGTGAGAATATTTGGCTTCAGGTTGAACACAAATAACCTAGTCTATCCAAAAGACCGAAACCAAACACCAATAAAAGGCAAATCATATTAAGACAATAAAAAAATGATAATAATAACAATATTCAGGTAATTAAATCATACTAATATATTTGTTATAATAGGCTTGCAATACAATACTTATTATAATGACGACGATGACGGTAACAATAATAACAGTGGTCTAAACTTCATCTTCATGACTTTGATGAACTCTTTTTCTAGACTTGAAAATGCACACATCCAGCTTTGCTTGCAGCCATATACTATACCTGCCAACATTCCTGGCATCTGATGCATTAGACAAAAAAAATTTGTATATAGCGCCCTGTTAAATTCATAAAATAGAGCGCCCTCTATTTTTTTTTTATTTTAGTGACCAGCGAACAGTCATCAGTCAGTAAATTTATGCATTCACATTTCAATGATGAATTCACATTATTTTCATTAATTTTTTGCATAATCGGCCAATACTTTTTATCTTTTACAATGTTATAATGCGCGAGATAATACAACTTAGACGTGAGACGTAAAAAATGAATGCATTTTTTTGAGCTCGGCACTTAATTTAACACCTAGTCAGATATTATATTTAGGAGCAACATAATTAGGATAGTAACTATCCCCATATGCTAATGAATTCTCTCAATCTCATGGAATCATCTCACATCAAATTTGAAAATATTATCAGTTTATGATTTTTTACAATAAAGGAAAAAAAATGATTGATTAGGCTCAATAGTAATGATTATTAGTTTATCACCCTATCTAGGCTGGAAAAAGTGATAAGGGAGGGAGGGAGGCTTTTTATTTTGTTTTTTATTTTGCTAAAGCCAAATTACATTTGTTTGCTAGTGCATTGATATTTAAAGTAAAATGCATGATTGAGATAATACAAACAATCAACTATTAACTAAAAAACTGAAGGAAATTTTTTTTTTTTTTTTTAATTTTTTTTTTTTTTTCAATACCACAGACGACAGGCGGGCAAGGGTGATAAACTAATCTTTTTTTTTTATTGGGCCTTATTCCCAACTATTCTCAACTACAAACAACCAACATTTATCAACTGAATAATCTTGTAATTTCATCCATCAAAACCACTGCTCCTGTTGAACTTGTAGTTTCTGCTGCAATTAGTCAAGGTCATGAATCAGTAAAACAGAACCTCTTTTATTGTGCGTTAAATTGCACGCAGCTAAATGTCGCAAAACAATCCGTAAATTTTCACATTAATCTTTAAATGCTCAACACAAAGATTAATGAATAATAAGTGCAGAAAGTGGAGCATGTGGCTATACCTACAAAATCTGCGCTGAAATCAGCCCTTATTTTCAGAAATGCGCGGACAGATTTTTAGGCCAAATTTTCGATCGGAGGATATATTCCCTGCGCAGGCCTTACTATACAGTCTAGGAGGCTGGGCTATCTATGTATCACCATACCATATGCCTAGCCTAGCTTCGACTTTCTCAGCATCCTAATTTTATTCAAAAATTAAAATAAAACCACATAATATTACAGGGCTTACAACTAGCTTCTAGACTGTGTAGTAAGTCCTACACGGGGATATCCTCCATGCAAAAATTTGGGCTAGAAATCCGTCTGCGCATTTTGGAAAATGGGTGCTTGGAAAATAAGGGCAGATTGCCGCACAGAATTTTTGCTGAATATTGGCTTTGAACCAATGCATATGCAGCAATTACGATTCCGCGCACCTATTTCCTAGCAATTAAAATGCAAATTTTAGCTGATTTTTTAGGTATCAGCCGCACAATTAAAAAACTTTACAGTATGGGCTAGGCTAGGCCTAGGCCCCTACTAGGTAGCTTGCACATAAAAATTATAATTGTATCGCAGCCTAGAGTGACTCAGATTCTACCTAGCCTAAGGTATTTAAAAAACTTTGTGCACAGTCTTATTAAATTTAAATTAAAAATATTAGAGTTAATGTAGGATATTATTATATAGGCCCTGGCCCTGGGCCCAGGCCTAGGCCTATTTTATTCTTTGATAATTTCATATTTTTTGTATGAGAATGAGTTATTTTTTATTTTTTATTTTTTTATGTTATTAAAATTAGAAACTTCCATTCTTCCAAATCAGAGAACATCGTAGTGTGTTTGCTTTTTAGTAATACCCAATCAGGCCCCATGTGACCCCGATAAGTCCTAGCCTAGGCCTAGCTAGGTCTAGGGGTGATCGGCCTAGGCCTAGGCCATTAGGCTGCTAGGCCTAGGCCTAGCTACGCCTAGGCTAGAGAAGTCTAGCTAGCCAATGCCTAGAACTTCTATTCTACAAGTATAGGAATAAAAATTTGTATAGTTAATTTTGATGATCATGCACTTGTTAACTTACAACTAAGCTAGAATTTAGACAGTAATTACCAGGACAAGACTGTGCAGATTCCGTTGTTATGGAAAACCGAAGCCGCCTCCCTCTCACACGTTGAATTTTGGAATTGTTGGAGTGTAATTGCGTTCATTGCGACTCCAAATTGAGTTTTTAACGCGTTCGATTTTGACGCATTCCGAACATTATTTTTGCTCTTGTATTTTTATCCGTTCTTGTTTTCAATTAATTAATATAAAAAGCAAGCAAATGGAATATTAAATTATTTGATTTTCATTGTTTTTTCTTAGCTCATCACACATAAATAAGGCCTTTTCGCTGTACAAAACAATCGTTCGCCCTAACCTTGAATATTGCACTGTAATTTTTAATCAATTTCTCTAAATCAGGCACATCGCATCTACGTAGTTCAAAGGGATTTCTGAGATTTTTATCACATACTTTTCCTAATTTTCCTGTTTCGATTCATTCTATAAGTAATCGCAGGAAAGTCTTTGATATGGTATTTTTATATAATTTAAAATTTTGTTTATGATTGTTCACTTATTTATGTATTTTATAATGTTAATGTCCCGGACCCTGACGAGGCAAATGATTTTCATAGAATACCATAATAGGCTATTCTTAATAACCTAAATAGTAATGATATTGATATCCTTCAGGATAATCTTGCTGCATTTAAATCGAAGCTCATGCATCCTATTCTTGAGGAGAATGCATGACCTTCAATTTATCAATTTGAGGATTTCAGTGGGACTGATTGTTTTTTTGTTTTTCTTCTTTCTTTCTTTCTTTCTTTCTTTTTTGTGTTTTTCTATGTTTGCTATTTATTTATTCATTTAATGAACATATTCACATAGGATGGTTTAATCAGGTGGGATGTAACAACCTGTTTAAATGTTTACATATGGTCTTGTTTTACGATAAAAGATTACAGTATATAAAATATCAAAAATTTCATATTAATGAAATTGAAAAGGACTAAAATAGTAAAGTACAGTAAAGGAATTAATAAAATCGTTTAAAAAAGAAACAGCTTTTAGATAGATATTGATATCGATTTGTCTACAGTAAGATGTGTATAAGAGACAGGAAATATACATGTCTTATCCTTGGATATATCAAGGCAGGGGAGGGTGTGATAAAAATAAAGAAAACTTTTATTTTTTTCTGAAATTTCTATTTTTTCGTGGCAGCGGATGTGCTAATTGGCCAAAAATAAAATTTTATTTTTATTCAAAATCATCAATATTTGCGTTCGGCGGGTTTTTAAATAAAAAAATAAAATAAAAGGATAACAAACTTATTCTTATTTTTTTTATTTTGATTTTTGAAATTGATTTACCGTAAATCTCTGTATGTCAACCTCCGGACCGCGTAACGGAGCGCAAGTTAGATATAATTGTTTGATTTCTTAGAATCAATCACACCCGATCAAAAACGGCCAAGACATTTTATTTTCTGAAGTTACACCAAACTTGTGGGCCAACAGCTGAAAACACACCTAATGCCCTCGAACCTGAATAGAGGTGCTAATGTATTTAAATCAGGGTGAATCTTGGGTGATGCGCGTGGGGAGGGGAGGGGTGCATGCCCTCCAAAGATTACGCGCTACCCCAGTCACCCCCCACCCCCACAAAAAAAATCAAAAGTAGTTAAAAATCACCCAAAATCACCTTATGTTGCGAGTTAGGGCCCCTCAACTGATCATCGAGCACACCCACCTCCACCCGCCCAACTTCACCTTCGCGCACCCACCCCGCCCCATCAGCTCCCCAACTTTAAGACCTTTAGATACGCATGTGGTTAAAATGGTACCATAATGTATTGTACATAGGCCTACCTGACCTGTGGTAACTTTCATATTAGCTGATCTGAAACCGGTTTGACAGTTTCCCGATGAAAAATCAAAGCACGTTGTATGTACTCTTTCGAGAGCGGCGCTTGGGGGGAATGTCACGTTTGTTGCGCGGCAATTATTCTAGACAGATTTCTATGTTACAGGAGAGACGCTTAATTGAACATTTGGGTAATATTTATTACTATTTTTTTTTTCTTTGTTTTGTTTTCTTGTATAAAAGAAAACTAATTTTAAAATAGGAAATAGACCTAACCCATTTTGAAATGCATTTAGACCGAGAAATCTCACCTTTACGGATTTTCACAAAGATGAATTTGGCGTTAAGTGGACTTACAGCAACATTCCGTCTAGCTAGGTAAAAATAAACAACTCCCCCAAAATTTAGCTGCCGCTGTAGGTATAATGAAATATTACGTCATAGAATTCAATTAATGATAATGACAACAAAAATTCAAGCTCTTCGCGTAAACCTGCCATATGTAAACAAGTAGATAAGTTTTTTGTTTATAAGGATTGTTGTCTTAATAACTAACTCCATTTTTATGAAAATCCAAGTATAACATTGTCTGTGTTGTTTCATTTCAATAAACTTAAGCCCTGTAACAGATTATCAACTTATACTTTGACAAAAACATTTTAAATATGGTCATGATGACATCACATCATGACTATATATGGGCACGCAATTGGTTTTTTGTTTCAAACAAAATTTGATAGCCTGGACAAAGCTTAAGCTAATTGATAATGTACTTTAATACGATTCTCAGCTTTCTTATTTGCATTAATTTGTTGCATAGTAAACAGACACATCCAAATGATATGTAGGCCTATGCTCTGTTCACTGCCTCGCGGCATATCATATCATCGTATGATTATTACATGTTAGGGTAGGCGGTAGGCCTTCTTTTCCATGCCAAGATACAGAACAACGACGATTCAGGCCAACACATATCTCTCAAATCATATCCACCAAACACGTAATTACGTATAAAATTAATTATATATATATATAGGCCTACTTGTAGACACGGGCTTACAAGAAAATAATTACAACGGCGTCATACATATTCATTGTCATCCCATCATCTATTTTCAGATTTGTCAAAAATATTTTCTGACTGTAATTACTTGCAAAATGTTGTTAATGCATTCGTGTTAGAATTCTGTAAAAATTACATGCGAAATGGAAACTTCTTCGAATTTATCCAGTGTAATTACTTTGGTAATGTAACTTTTCGTTTTATCTCGTTTTACCACGAATACACGTTGAAGAGTCGAAAACAGATAACAGTCGTAAAACGTAGCATAATTTTGTTCTCTTGGTTGCGATTCTCTTAGGAATAGTTTTCGATGTATTTAGTGTCGTAAATCGATATGGTGGTCTCTGATGCACTGGCGGGGTTAACGTTGGTATTTAGTGACCCACTGTTACATTTTCCTACCATAAAACGAGTCCAGTAACCACACCACGGAGATTAAGCATAAACCAATTGCCGACCAGTGACTATTATATTACGCTTTCAAACATCAAAAACAATCGTAAATAACAATTTGAACGGAAAACATCCACAGACCTTGAATTTATGAACATTTGGATTAGTACATCAATGACGTCACTAATCACTTGTTTATTTTCGTTAGAATTTTTGAGAGGATTGTTTTTCTGAAAGTTGGGGTTAAATTCTTTCGGACACAATAGATGACCACAAGAGAACATCTTCAGTTCCGATAAATAATCCAACTGGGAAAGTGCGTCATGAAGGAAAATATGCACATAATTAACACTGAACATCCACATGTCATCTTGCTGTACGTGTTCACGCGTTATACCACGCGAACCATGCGTTGTACCTCGCGAAAACATTCGCTTACTGTATTACGTAATGTGATATATTGATGATTAGACCTATTAAAAGATGTACTGCAGTATCAGTCATATGGTAAAGAAATTTAAAATTTAAATCCCCCATTTTAATTGATTAATTTGCATATTTAAGTAAATTAAAATTATTTGACGTTTGTATTTCAAAAATAAATAATAACTGGGTGGCTGGTTAATGATTTGTAGTAAAATGTCTGTAAATCGGCGAAAACTAGTTTTCATCTGTTTCTCGTTTAATAATTTATTTGATCTTTTCACATGAGCTACTTAATATTTTATTTAAATTTTGAGGTATATTCCTGTCTTTTTTGATTGAGTACATCTTTAAGATATTGTCGAAGCATCAGCTTCTGAGTTGTAATGTTTAAAATGATATAGTTCCAAAGCATTACATATGTGATTTAAAAAATAAAGAATTTGAAATTATGACTGAAAGTTGTTTACGTTTATGTTGATTTCTAACCTTTGTCGAATCATTGCTCATAGAAACCTTAAAGGCAATTAAATTTGATGTGCGCATCGTGTGGACTAGGGTTCACCACGCTCCGTGAAGTCTAGAATATCAGGCGCAGTTGCAGTAGGCTAACCTAATTCTAGATTTGCTATTATTGTACAGTATAATCTTTAGTGATGATAATTATTATATCATGACTCTGAGGATGGCGCCCTCATAAAATTGCAACTGCCGCGTACATGACATAAAACATTACGCAATACAGAAATAGCAATTATCGCTGCTGACACTAAGAGCAATAATAATAACAATAATATTATTAATAATGATAATAATAATAATGATGTTGATGATGATAATGATAATAATAATAATAATAATAATAATAATAATAATTAATAATAATAATAATAATATTAATAATAATAATAATAATAATTTAGTTTCCTTCCAACAATAATATTATTAATAATGATAATGATAATAATAATAATGATGTTGATGATGATGATGATAATAATAATAATAATAATAATAATAATTAATAATAATAATAATATTAATAATAATAATAATAATAATAATAATAATAATAATAATAATAATAATAATTTAGTTTCCTTCCAATTTTTACTTGTATCTTTTATCAAAATGTTATTAATATTATTTGGTTTTTTATATCATCTACATTGATTTAAATGAGTGATTGTTATGGTCTACAGTATACATAAGTTACCGACATAGAATTATAATTAACACATAATGTTCCTCTTTATTGTTAAAACGAAATCATAGAAAGCATTAACAGTTATTCACGCTCTATTTAAAGTACCGATGCATATTCGATGTAAATCCGTTCACCATAGAAGCATAGCAAAAAGTATTAACGATTTACGATGATGATTCGAAACACAGACACAGTTATTAGGGCATCATCAGCCGTCGATAAAAAATGGGATTGTAACTAGAAGGTTCGCACGCGTCAATACGCGGTGGTGAGTAGCACCTTTTATCTTGCGTGATTATATGTAATCTTAACAATATCTGATGTATTAGCAGGGATGTAAGTTAAGGACATACTTAGTATGAAGTAATACCGCCTGAAGAAACCAAACGCATTCGTACAATTGCCTTCAGTTAGACCTCCCTCTCATTACTCGTTGAAGCCGCTTGTGTCACGCTTCACGTTACGGTTGAATTATATAATGTACAAGTTTTATTTAATTGTACCCTGTATAATTTCTGTCTCATAACCATTATCATCATCATCCCCTCGTATTCGTCGTCATCATCATCATCATCATCATCATCATCATTATAATCATATCTTCATCATAATCATGATCGTCGTCGTCATAATCATCATCAGTTTCATCATCACCATCATTATCTTCATCTCATCACTTCCATTGCTGTTTGCCATCTCTATATGAAGAAAATGAAATTACGCATTACGAATCATCACCATCACTATCATCATCATTACTGAAATATAAATGACCGCGATGTCTTCATTGTACATAAAAGTAGGCCTATGTTAATATTTGTTCCAACAGGGGACTCTAATTATTCGACACACGTATGTCGTATCTGTTTTTACCACTTGTTTCGCGCTTCAGATCAATAATAGATTCACAATTATTGTTAAGCACTTGACACTCGACAGGTCTATCGAATCTGCTCTCGTAAATCTCGCGAGGCCTAGAGATGGGCACGCGCCTCACACAACGCGCCAATCGGCCACAGAGCTTTCGACCTATTTGTGAGGTACGGTATTTGTTTGGCTTGCCGCTTGCAAGTCAGCGTGTACGTTAATCTACATTTCTCGAAGCCTAAAAAAACTAAACATAAACATACCGTAGGAATGCTGTAGATCCAAACCTTTCGATTTGTTTATAATCTAAATCACTTTTGACACGGGATCCATTACACCGACACTTTTATGAAGCCACAGACTCGGTGCACAATTAAGCGCAGTAGTTCAGCAACACGGTCCATATCATGTTATTACACTTGAATATTGTTGTTCCTCCTTAAAAAAATATTCTACAATTGTTTAGTGACACGGCTGTGCGGCTGGCAGGCAGTTGCCAACACCTAACTCGATACTGGTACAGCACTCTCCCATGCCACATTTATCATTCATCAACGCGGTACGGTCACATGGCAGTTGTATGTCCTTCGATCATCACCCTTATTCCTATAAAGAAAAAACAAAAAGCTTGATTGCTTCTCGTTACAACGTCACGGAATAACACACCATTGTATAACAGTGGCAAATGTAGAGGGTGAGAAAATAGGACGAATGGGTGTATGCAAGTTGGGAGGGGGTCGGAAAGGTCGTACTACCCCCTCCCCCCTAAAATTTTCAAAGGTCCACATTTTTCTAGGGTCTTTTCACAATGACATAAATGAAAAAGCATTGAGGAATACCAGAAATGAGTCCAAAGCCCTTGCCAATTGCGTGACGTAATATATCTCCATTCCAGGAATTAAAAAAAATGTATTGACATTTTAATCACATCTTGCTGTTATTTCATTGTGAAAATGTCAAACAAAATTTGATCACGACCCACCCAGAAAAAAATCCTGGATACACCCCTGCGACACTCACTTGTCCTCCCTCCCTGTTCCCTGGCAGCAGCCAACCAAATTTCAACTATGAAATCCTTTAGAAAAAAGATTATAATGTCTAATTTCAGAGCTTTTAGTCGATAGCCCCTTGCTGGATTCCAACAACTAGTGAGAGAAAACATTTCCCCATCCGACCATGGTCCCTTCCCCCGTCGCACAATCGATTGCCAATCGCTCCCCTCCCGGCAACAAAGATAAAATACGCTTAATCTACTTTAGCGTAAATATTATTGGACATGCGATGGCGGATACAGGTGAGTAAATGTTCCGCCCCTTTTCGGGCGTTACGTTCTCAACGCTACACCCCGGATCCGACACTCCAGGCTCGAGTCTTGTACTTTGGGTGTATTTCGTTATGATAATGGGGCCACTGTTAGGCCGATAGGAAGTGAACCTATAAAATCGGATGAAGCTTTCGATTGCGTGATCAGGGTAGGAACCAGCGGTGGGGCCAGAAGTTTCTGACAAGGGGTCCGACATGTCTGACGGAGGGGCCGACTAAAGGGGCCGACTAGAGCCTTGTAGGGTTCATGGGCAGGCCCATAGCGGGGGGGGGGGTTAAAGGGGTTACGAGGACCTCCCAAAAAAACTGGAGAAGGTCCGCATTTAAAAACGAAAAATTCATATTCGTAGATATATTTACAACGTTCTCCGATCGGAGATCATACAATCCAAAAGTAATAAAATATGACATATCACTAAGTTCATCTCTGTGTTGTGGCTTTGTTATTGTATAACGGTTTCCAAAGGGCCCACTTGCCACTGAAACGAACCTCCCACAAATTAAGTCACGCTACGGGCCTGATGGGGAGAGTTTTTATGGCTTAGTATGGTCTAAAATGTGCTTTTAGACCACAGGGAAGTAGCCAAGATTTTAAAAGGGAAGGGAATTGTTGGGGTGCAGTCTTGTGAGGTATACGTCACATATCGAACGGGGATGGGTTCGGACAGGACAGTCCCCCTCCCTACGCCAAGGACCCCGGCGGGGCCAGGGGGGCGAGACCCCGGTGGGGTAACGCATTCTGGACGTTTTAAGACTGTTTTGAGTGTAAGTGAAAATTGCAATAGACACATAAATAATATTAGTAGGCCTAGCAATAATTATAATAATAACTCAACAGTGGTGGATCCAAGAATTCGAAAAAGATGTGGCCAAGGTAGGGACATTTACAGATAGGATCGACCCACCTTGGTTTGGGCTGAGATGCGAACATTTGAGTAATAGTACTCTCTAGATTGTCGGAAATGACAACTTTATATAGTAAAATTATTCATCATCATATCACCATTTTGTAGTCAACAAATTTCTCATGATCATTTATCAAGGGATACTCAGCAAACATTGAAATCTAATTAAAATGTGTGATGAATCATAGAAAATAAAACTTTAAAATCATTGTCTTTGATTTTAACTTTACAAACTTCTAATGTTACAAGTCGACAACCACCTCAGCCCCACCTTGGCTGGGACCGAGGTGAGAAAATTTGAGGAAATAGGACCTCTAGATGGCCGGAAATGACACTTTATATAGAAAAATGATCATCATCACATCACCATTATATTATAGTCAAAATGAGGCCCCAACAAATTGCTCATGATCTCTTATAAGTGATTTTCGACAAACATAGAGATTTAGGGAACCCAAGGCACCTCAGGTCTAAACTATAACTATAGCTTACGAAGGTTTAACAACAATAATAATTATAGGCCTAATGAATGGACAATTTACAAATTTATTTTTCGCTTTTAGCACAATTTTCTTCGCAGTGCTGTTTAATATTATTAATATTATTACGGTATCTATTATCATTATCACTATCAGTATCGTCATCATCATTATTATTACTACAACTAGTAGTAGTATTAAAGAAAAAATTTATAAAGGTTGCAAAAATATAAAAACAAAACTGAACCACACATTATCACATTTCTGTATCTTAAAAAATTAAGCTGATTGTTTGTTAAGTAAGTTTGATAAATCCACCCCCTGAGCGGTAAAGCTGTTATAATCCCGAACATTTTATTTTTTGCATTATCGTTTATATATCGTTTATTCTAATGAATATTCCAATGGTTACTATCAGGGTAGCAGTTGGATTTCATTAACAACGATTATTGTGGGCTTCTATCAGAGCACTCACAAACATAGGCATAGTAGAGGAATCAATTAGAAATTTAACATTTGAATCAACAAACTCCGTGTTTTTGTTTTGTTTTTAATTTGTAATCGTATAGAAGTGACACGTCTTCCTCGGAGTTGACTACTATCGCATAGCGTAGGTCAACAGCAAAATGACGTATAAAACTAACCATGTTCTATTTGTATTTCTAATTTGCGTAAACAAGTCATACTTAGGCCTGTGTTATAAATAGTATTATATGAATAACGTGTGCATATTTACATATTTTAGAATTCTAAAATATGTAAATATGCACACTTAAGCATTACTTAAGTAATTCGTTTTGAGTGATCCAGGAAAGAATTTGTATTGGCTAACAAAACAAGCTTTAAAATACTAACATTGTGTGCAAAGTGACGAGAAGGGTGGGGGAGCCGCGGCTGAATATGTTGGGATTGGCATTCATAATAACGTTAATTGGAGATATATAATAATAATAATAATTATTATTATTATTATTATTATTATTATTATTATTATTATTATTATTATTATTATTATTATTATTTATTGGAGGTAAGTTATTATTTTTTTAAATTTTTGATTTAACGACCAAGTCGTGTGTCGGACGAAAGGGGGTCCAGGGCTGTCCGGCGGGTGGGCACATTTCCCCACCCCGCTCGCGCCACCTCTGGTAGAGACTAAAACGTAATGACGTCACTAAGGAGTCATCTGGACATAATGAGAGAACGTTGAGTTCTCGTTACCCAGGATTCTAGGACGCAATTTGGCCCCGAATGTTCTATGGTTGCGCAGAGAACGTACAGTCACGGATGAGTGATTCCATTCTAGAGTTACGTTGTCGCGCAAATCTAAAAGCTCCCTAAAATGTAGCAGCAGCAACAGCAGCATTGGCCCTTAGTAGTGTATAACAGAATCAGGAAAAGTGACTACAGGAGTACTATTTATAATCGAATTAGAACGCTATTAGCACTAGCTTAAGGGACAATATGACATAAAACGAAAGTGACAGGTACTCGCATTGACAACTCGTCAAACATTTTAAGAGAACGTGAATTTGAACATTAGTCGATACTGGACTGAAAAAGTAAAATAATTTTAAGAACAGAAGTGTGCCATTCAGGATAGATTCTTTAAAATGTATGGAATTTATAATAGTTGGCATTTCATGAATAATGATCATTTCAAAAATTAAATGCATAGTGGCTTTGACTTTGAGTGGGTACTTCTTAACTCCTTATTCAGGCAACGTGCGAAGGGGAGAAGGTGGTGAGCATTGATATGAATATGTGTGGCTCGACATGACTCACAGGGTAGGCACTGTAAACAACTGCTGCACTATTTAAAATTTACATTTTAAAAATTACAGTTTTTAATTCAAGTTATTTGACGAGTTGTTAAATTAGTCTTTATTATTTTAAATATTTACATTTTAAAGGTTTAGTATATTACAATATATTTGTTAATTCTAATGATTAAAATAGTTGTGTAATTATTACAATTTAATTTTTTTTAATTATTATATTTTCGATTATTTGTTTTATTTTAATTCTAATTAACATTTTAGCAAAACAAAATTTATTTATATATTTTAATGTTCTTCATTACGGTATTTTCTTTATCTATCAGTTTCATTTTAAGATTACTACATAAACAAAATAATTTACTGTTTTTTTCGGTGATTCACAGCTAGGTTTTTATTTCATAATGGCTGACAAACACACTTACAATAGCAATGTAAATTTACCTATAGAACTAGGCAGTAGGCCTCCGTTACAAACGATTTGTAGAATCGAAAGCCAGCTGCACGCTACAGATGTCGTCTCGTCAGCACTGTAGCGCTTGCCCTTGACGCAACGTCTTTCTGTTGATCGTCTGAGCGGATCGTCGCGCGACGCATCTTCGTGTCGCAGTATCTTGAGATGCAGTCCACGGGGCTTAGGAGTATTATAAAGAAGCTCAATAAGCATTCTTATGTAGTGTTTATGACCGACTTGTGCGAAATTGAAGTCAGTGTGTAACTTAGGCTTAAACAGAAGCCCGAATCATACTCGGGGCCTACAGCGACATAATCCATCGTGTCTGAAGTGGCGAAATCGGATTTAAACATAAATTGAGAGGAGATTTATTAATTTCATTTCCAAACATTGTAGACATATAATATACACACTGACACTTTACACTGATCCACAGGTTTCTGACTATGATGTATTGGTATTCCATGGTCGTCGAACATTGCCGCATAGATCCGACACTTCGTTCAAAGTCTTTTTTACATAAAACGCTAATATAATACTCTTTTATATGCCTAAACGTTAGCCTACTGATTTTTTTTATTATTATTGTTTTCTGGAATTAACGGTATTTTTCAATGATTTTTTTTTTCACGGTCAGAAGTGTTCTCCTACGTGCTGTGTAAAGATAAGCCGGCAACACTATCAACATTTTGACAGACCAGGGAGTTGTTATAATAGGGAGCTTTGCATAGTAGAGATCTGTAACGGCGTTACAATAGGTCTTGTGCACGTGCGAGAACGTTAAGTGCTCGTCGCGTGGATTCAAATTGAGCAAAAATCTACTTTGCGCAAAGAAAGTAGGACGCTCACGCATGACTGAATTCTTTTTAGCGTCACGTCGTCGTCGCGCAAGTTGAAATCGAAAGCTCCATACAGAGTTTGATCAGACATAATCGTGTGTCTATTCCTAGTTCTGTTGGAAAAGTCAGAAAATATTCTGCTACATCAAAGTATGATCAAATATTATCTGTTGAGTTTGACATACTTAACTGAGAATTTACGGTAAGTCTATCCCCAGCTTATCATCAGGCTAGGCCTACCACTCCGATACGACACTTGTGGTCTCTATGTTTTTTCCGTTTATAATCCTTTATAATAATATAGCAGATAATGTAGAAGTGAAATAACTACCGTACCATATCCAAAAGCCTAATCATTTTACACATTTTCTCATAGTCTTGACGCACGTCATTCAGAACACTGTTTTATTACATCAGTGTAAGCCACAGGCTTGCACGTAATACATATTTTGTGTTCATTAATACGATATGTATTTTCTGTGATGTATTATTGTTTTTCTTGAGTCAAACACATGAATACGACTCGCCAAAAAAAAAATTGGCTGTCACGGTTGTTTAAATTTTGCGATGTAGTTCTTCTTCCGACGTCATCGTCATAGTCATCGTCCATGATGTAGTTATGGAGGGCGGAGCTTGAGGTTTTCCACCCAGTCTAAAGCTAATTTCATGGCCCTCCACCCACCTTTATTATAACCCCATTGTCCATTCTCAAAATCCACTCATATTTAGAGTTTACCAATTTTATCACCCACCATCCTTAAAATGTCTACCACTTAGTTTTCTGCAGCTACAACCCTGATCGTCGTCGTCATCATCATATAAGCATCTTCGTCATCGTCGTTATCTTCATCATTCAGACACAGGGCCCAAGATTTCCAACAGAGAACTTAATCACTGTCCTACTCATATTCAAAATTACAAGACAAACATACAGACACATGATGTTTCATCATTATCATTGTAATTATTAATATTATTGATGTTGTTGTTTAAGTTGTTGTTAAGCTCGAGTACCAATATGACTCGCATTTGAAGCACTTTGAATTTATGATACAGACAGCATGTAAATGTTGACCTAACATGTTCTGATGTAAAGCAATACGTTTTATATCTTACTAGTGTTATATGGATCAACGTGTATTCTGTGAGGAAGTAGGCCTATATAACACCTCTGCGTGCACGTAATCGCGTTTATAGTTAACTCACGGAGCAGGTATATACCTTCAATTCGTCTCTTCCATTTCTCTCTCTGTCTTTAATAGAGACTTAAAGTGGTTCTTCATGTCTATAGTAAACTTTATTGTCGTATATCTCATTTCAACAGTACTTAGAATATCAAATGTTGGAAAATTGAAATTAATAAAGAATAACTCATTTTTGTCGCATGTAACGACAGCAGATTATGTCCGTGGGTTTATCTTTTTGTGTTTTTTTTCTAGTGTTGAGTTTCCTATGTAAACTATCCTCGCCACGCACCTCCCAGCATTATGAAATGTGTATAAGGACTATGTACGTAAAAATCAATAACTATAATTACAGTATTAATGATAGTAAACCAGTCAGGTTATGTATACGCTGGAAGTAAAGTAAACATGTTTTCAATGTGTCTTGAGATGGAATAATATCAGAAACCTGACATTTGAATGGAGTTACAGTTGAAACTTTTCTAGAGAATAATATTAATAAAACATATTGCGAAATACTTAATTGGAAAATCAGACGAAAAGCAAATATATTGCAGCATTCCAGATATAAATAATATTCAGCTTATGTAAAATCTACTTGCTTGGACCATTATTTTCAAGAACTACCCAACCAACAATTTTACGTTTTAATGACTTTGCACTTTGGTGCTCTACACGTTTGTAAAACCATGAATACGTATTTATGACGTAGTTTACAACCAAATAATTTTATCGTTATGTTAAATGCTATTTTCTGACAGTTTAATTACAACGTTCGCGAATTTTATAATAACGTTTTATTTTTGCTGGATCCATGGATCATTAGAAGATTTCCATCCTCTCCACTTTTCCAAACATCGTTGTATTAACTTACTTAGGCTTTGGTGGAATACCAGGAAGTGGGTCCAACTTTAATTTTATGAACCATTTTACTGGTAAAAACCCAACAGATGTAGATTGTTTAATTTTATATAAAATACATTGGTATTATATTTTTGGTTGTAGCTGTTAAGCGCGAGTCAGCAACTACCACATACCGAGACCGAAGTTGGGAACATCTTAACAACAAGGTCGTAATCAATCGTACTGTATATTCATTAGAAATATTAACTCTGTAACTCCCACTTAAAAAGGAAATCAAGCCCATCCAGGTTTCCGCTGTCGAGAATATACAAAAACACTTCTGTTTACAAATTGTAAATTTATTGAATTCAATTCTAATTATCTTGATTGATGAAAATGAAAAGTAAAGCTGGAATTTTTATAAAACAGAAGTGTTAATATAGAAAACCAAATTTCGTCCCAATGGTAGCCATCACATAATTCAAACACTCGGCAAATTTGTGAATATTTAAATAAAAAAAGTTGGATGACTCTGCTAAAGTTGTTTTCTAAATAATGACAATCTATAAACGTGTTATTGACAGATAATAGGCCTAATGATTATATCTTCAAATAATAATACAGACGGTCGTTTCTTAGTTGTTTTCAATGTCAAAATATTATTAGACCGTTGCAAGGTTTTCAATCCATGTTTTGAAACTATCACCGATTTTAAGGTATTCATAAAATGAAGGAACATTATTCTCAACACATATTGCATCAACACTCCAAGGACGTCTTTTAAGATCAACATAAAGACATTATTTTAGAAGTTTTGCATTGTACATGGTATCATATACAGGTCATATAATGTTAATGTTTTCTTTCTTCCCTTAGACTCAATGTTTAGGGCATTAATTTTGAATAGGCCCTACATAGGCCAAGGGTCAGGAGTATAAAAACAGATGTTTACAAAATGCAATATTAGTTAACATAATTTGTTTTGTTATAAGCAAGATAAATATATTTTTAATATTTTATATTAAAGTAAAATTGTTATTAAATGTATAAACTTATTTTCTGTTGGATAATTGTAAAAATAGACTGGTAATAACTCTTCTCACATCTTATGAGAATACATAAAATGAAGTAAAGTGATACACTTATCTTCAACTTCATTACATTAACATAATTTACATAATCTTAATTCTATTTTTCCCCCATACCATCTATCTTTTTCAAGCTCAATACCGAGAATTCCTAAATGAAATTGGGTTAGTAATTATTTTTGTTTAAAATGTTTAATTTGAAGTAAATAATTTTCTATACAGTATATTTTTCTGTTAATAATACCGTAAAACCTCGAATTGAAGCCGTGGGCTTTTTTTTTTTTTTTTTTTATTTCTCCGAATTTTTTAAGGGCTACATTTCGAAGCTACTTTTGCGAAGTAAAGAGGGGCGGGGCTTCTTTTCAAAATGAATACTGTAAATTTTGTGGATTTGCTATTAAACAATAAATAAGACCGCTGTAACATCATCGTGTATGTTATTTTATTGCTAGCTGCACTTGGAGAGCTCCCAGAAAGTAGCCTTAACGCCACTTTTGAGCAATCCAGTCTGATGTTATAGCATTGTTTCTTTTCTGATTTTTTTTGTTTGCTTGTTTATCTGTTACTGTGTAAGTTGAACTGAAGACGAAATAAATGATATGATATGATATGATATCAATCTGTATCATGGAATGTATCTAACTAAAATCTAATTAAATCACCTGAACTACTGTATAAACCAAGCTCATTTTTAATCTATTTTGTTTTTTGAAATTCATCTCCAAAAGAAGCCTACGCTATCTTGAAAAGAAGCCCTGGGCTTCTTTTCGAGGTTAATTTTGCAAA
>NW_022733874.1:246055-254582 GCF_011630105.1 Anneissia japonica | reverse complement strand
ATATACAGGTCATATAATGTTAATGTTTTCTTTCTTCCCTTAGACTCAATGTTTAGGGCATTAATTTTGAATAGGCCCTACATAGGCCAAGGGTCAGGAGTATAAAAACAGATGTTTACAAAATGCAATATTAGTTAACATAATTTGTTTTGTTATAAGCAAGATAAATATATTTTTAATATTTTATATTAAAGTAAAATTGTTATTAAATGTATAAACTTATTTTCTGTTGGATAATTGTAAAAATAGACTGGTAATAACTCTTCTCACATCTTATGAGAATACATAAAATGAAGTAAAGTGATACACTTATCTTCAACTTCATTACATTAACATAATTTACATAATCTTAATTCTATTTTTCCACCATACCATCTATCTTTTTCAAGCTCAATACCGAGAATTCCTAAATGAAATTGGGTTAGTAATTATTTTTGTTTAAAATGTTTAATTTGAAGTAAATAATTTTCTATACAGTATATTTTTCTGTTAATAATACCGTAAAACCTCGAATTGAAGCCGTGGGCTTTTTTTTTTTTTTCCGAATTTTTTAAGGGCTACATTTCGAGATGGGCTTCTTTTCGAGATTGGCCTTTTTTCGAAGCTACTTTTGCGAAGTAAAGAGGGGGCGGGGCTTCTTTTCAAAATGAATACTGTAAATTTTGTGAATTTGCTATTAAACAATAAATAAGACCGCTGTAACATCATCGTGTATGTTATTTTATTGCTAGCTGCACTTGGAGAGCTCCCAGACAGTAGCCTTAACGCCACTTTTGAGCAATCCAGTCTGGTGTTATAGTATTGTTTCTTTTCTGATTTTTTGTTTGTCTGTTTGTTTATCTGTTACTGTGTAAGTTGAACTGAAGACGAAATAAATGATATGATATGATATGATATCAATCTGTATCATGGAATGTATCTAACGGGAATTAAATCACCTGAACTACTGTATAAACTAAGCTCATTTTTAATCTATTTTGTTTTTTAGAAATTCATCTCCAAAAGAAGCCTATGCTATCTTGAAAAGAAGCCCTGGGCTTCTTTTCGAGGTTAATTTTGCAAACTAAAAAAAAAGGGGGGGGGGGCTTTAATTCGAGATGGGCTTCATCTCGAGATTAAGCCTACTGGGCTTCAATTCGAGTTTTACGGTATATGCCTATACCATTGCAGCAGTCAGTATCATTCTAGAAAATCTTACAATTAGCATATATCGAACTACTTTTTCACAAGAAGGCGATTTAAAATGTTTCAGGACAAGTAGGTCACGATGAATTCTGCTGCAAGTGTGCTATGTTGAAAGTTGTCAAGGAGAACGAGGAACATGGCGGTTGCTCGGGGCATATTTATCACGCCGCGCTCAACCATCATTAGGGAGTGCCTTGCGCGTGATTTTTTGTCGATCGGCATTGTGACTTGATTGATAGTGTCCAATGAAATTTATTAAAACATACTTTTCCTCCTCAGCTGTGGCCAATACTCAATCACAATTTATAAATTTAAAGATTTAACATATTTTTATTTAAAGATAGAACTGCTGACAGCATGTTTTACAAACGAAGTTTTATAATCACAATTTCTTAGAATTAAACTTATTTGGAAATTTCTAATGAACTGAAACTATATATAAGCTATAATAAATCTAAATAACTAGGTTCAATTTAGTTTAAGCCGAGCACTCATTGCGTCGTACGACGAATCCAACTCCGCTCCCTGTGAACGCAAGAAGACGCGACACCATATGCTGATTGTCGGTGGCAGTCGGAACGAATCTTCATTAAAACGATTCGTTGCGCGCGTGTCGTAGCGTTGGGTTCTCGATAGTTTTATTGCGCATGAATGTCAACGGTCAGGGCATACGAGCAAACAATATTATACGAGTAGGCCTATGTATCGTCTGTATTACATAAAAAATATAGTTTAATTGGCCACAGTTTTCGAATATCGTATCAACAACTGATAATACAGGTAATAAAGTTATATAAAATTAAAAACGATAATTTGCGCCTTGTGAGTGTATATTATTGACATTTGACATAGCCAAAACGGGATTGCTTATCTAAATTAATATTCCATAAGCCGGTTTTTGAATGGAATCAAATACCACACTTCAAGCTGTTGATAACGACTTCAGGATTGCACAAACTCTTGAATGTTTATACTGTTGTCGGCTGGATCAGATATGACTACCTGACGGCACTTTGACGGTCTTATATTGATATCAGTTTAGCAATACTATAATCACCACTTGTTTTATTTGATATCTCCATCAAACCTGTTAGGTAATCTAAGCGAATCATTGAAATATAGTTTTAAATTATGCATCTTTCGAATTAAAGGATCACATTGTTATTTGATAATTAAGCCTGTTGAGTTTGTAGGCCAACTCTCAATGTTGATAATTTTTCTTTCAAGGCAATATGGATGAACAAGCCCAGTACACGACAGTGAGTGAGAACCTGACGACATCAGAGCCTATGTTTAATGATGACTTGTCGCCGTTCAGCACCGCCCTTACGGAGTATGTTACGCAACAAACAGTGGCTGCCAAAGGTGGTACAACGCAAAACACTATACCGGCGGTCAACACAACACTTCTCATAATTCTCTACAGTATAACATTTCTCTTAGCGGTCGTGGGCAATATTTTAGTGATGGTTACAATCGTTCAAAACAAGAGGATGCGGACAGTGACCAACGTTTTCCTTTTCAGCCTATCAGTCAGTGACCTATGTCTTGCACTTCTCTGTATGCCGTTCACGTTGGTCGGAAATGTACTACGCACATTCATATTCCCGTATTCATTATGTAAAATCATTCTTTATTTCCAAGGTAAAGTATACATCAAAAATACTTAATATTAATAGGTTAATTTGATTGGAAATATACATCAAAATAACAAAAGATAGAGTCGTTATCGGTTTTGGAAAAACTCTCGCATAACTCCCGTTCTTTAAGTTCTCCATCTTTTCAATATTAAAAAAAAAATAATTTAACGTGCACTAAACAATTATTAAACTGAACTAATAATACCTATATCTATCCATTCATACAATCACTGACAGACATCAATCAATTTCTTCCACACTCAAGAAGTCCAATTTAGGTCTTGTTCATCATATGTAAATGCACAAATTCGTCGCTCACATCACGAACTAACACAATTAAAATCAATTGTGTTAGTTAATGAAATCAAAAAAGCGCGTCAAAATACGCGCTGCTGTCGTTAAGGACTTTTTGTGTGGTAAAGAATAACGGACTTTTTGTGTGGTAAAGAATACAAAATTGCTTGACAACCAATACGCGCTCGTTTTGACGCGCTACTGTGATTTCACGAACTAACACAATCTACTTTGATTGTGTTAGTTCGTGATGTGAGCGACGAATTGTTCAAATCAGAGTGTGCCTATACAGTGGTGAAAACAACTCCGCAATGGAAAAAAATAATATGAACGTAGAACCAGCAAATTTTGGTCGAGCTCCCATCGTCTAGGACGTCAGCAGGTAGATGCAAATGTCACCAAAATGAACAAACACTCACGGCTATGCCAACCTCTGTAATTCTAGTCTGTCTCGATAGAACTCCCATCGGTTCAGGCGTCAGTTTTTGTAGTAATTTACATGCAGCAAATGTTTTCAATGAGAGGCTAGTCAGTCCTGATAGAACTCCCATCGGTTAGGACGCCATTTAAATGCAGATAATGTCATCAAATAAACAGCCACCCACTATAATATGCCACATTTGGTGAATCCTCATCAAACTATCATCGGTTGTTACAATTATATAACTCCGTAATGTTGATGTTTATGATATTAACAGTCAATGCCTATGTGCTTCACTTAGGCCTACGTCCGATCACGTATCTGGAACAGTAGGGGAACTTTCGATTGCACGACGACGGTAGGACGTAGAACGTAATGACGTCACTAAAAGTCATTTGCGCATGCGAGAACGTTAAGATTTTCCTCGCCGTGTGGATTCTAGGACGCAATTTGGCCAAATCACGTATGCAGATGAACGTAGCACGCGCCCCCGGTAGGACGGTCACGCATGAATGATTCCGTTCTAGGGTTGCGTCGTCGAAAGCTCCCAAGTGGCGTATCTAAGAATGTTGACATTATTAAAGAGGGTGAAATGAGGTGATTTTTAACTACTTTAGCGTAATTCTTCGTAAATTTATTGTGGAGGGCAACACGGGACAACGCGAAGAAAGTTTTGAGGGTGGTGGGGGATGGAGTGCGTCTTCCCTATCCCTCAACCTCCCCGTCCCGTACTATAGATACACCACTGATCTGGATCGTTCTAATAACTGTCATTTTTAGAAACTTAGCAATAATAACTAAGGGGCGGGACTTAGCGGAACTGTATGCCTACATTATAATAGACCTTTCCGGAGTGTCAATCAAACTTAACAAATGACTAATCAGAACAGCGCTTGGAATGCGCGCGCGTCTTACAAACACACGTGTTGTCCCACAAACGCACGTGTTCGCGTGTTCGCGTATGTTTTAACACTGCTGTCTTTGTGGGACCTAAGCAACAATATCCAAGGGGCGGAGCTTAGCGGAAAGGTCCATAGTTCTGGCTCATGTACTTTCCTATGAACATAAACATTTCAGTAGGCCTGCTTCTAATCAATTATTTTCTATCATCACTTGAACAGTTGAGCCTGGTAAGCATGTGCCTTCCTCTACAAATCATCACTAAACAACATGTTATCATTCGCCACATCAGCCTAGACCAAACCCAGTTAATCACGATTCACGATAACATCTCCAGGATCGGATAAGAACACGTGCGTGCTCATTCAAAACTTGCCATTTATCATACCTGATGATAATAATTAATGATGACAATATTCATAATGAAAACAATAATAAATGATAATGACAGCCTCAGAGAATTATAATGATAACGATGCTAATAAGAAAAATATTTATTGGTGATTTTCTTTTATAAAAAAAAATAAAATAAAAATTAAGAAAGATATTGATAATGGAAAATATTCATGATAATTATAGCCTAAATGATAACTATTATGATTATAATCGTCATAATAATAAAGAGGGCATAAAGAGGGAATGACTATGTGCTTCAAGAGTTTTGTCACATAAGTATTGATCGTGTGGACAAAGATTTATGCAAAATATTACTAAAGAGTATACAACTTCAGGAGGTCCAACTCTTTTAGTTTCTTTGGAACGTAATTCTATTTCAAAATGTACAACCACAAAGGGGTGTGTGTCCTTAAAAGACGAGTTTCGAGCGAACTCTATTCGAATTCTAAAAGGGCGCCCCCTATCCCGTGGTAGTAATTATTTTAACGTTCCATTGCGTGCATACAAAATCAGGTTAGTCGGACCTCATGCAATTCTATACTCTTTGATATTACTATTGTCTCACTGTCGAGTCATTGAGTCTGTTAAAATTATTATTTCTTTTTTTTTCACGAAGGTGTGTCAGTAAACATATCAACATGGACCATGGTAGCTATATCTGTTGAGAGGTACTTCGCCATCTGTATGCCACTGAAGTCGCGTTCGTGGCAAACCAAACGCCATGCTTACGTCATCATCCCCAGTATCTGGATAGCTGCTTTTGTCATATTTATCCCAACTGCCAAGTTTACGCAAGTTCAAGAGTCCGGACCATATAGAAGATGCTCAGAGGAATGGCCTAGTCAGAATTTCATGAAGACATATTTGGTAATTAGTTATAATTTTATCATCCACTACAATAGACCTTTCTGGTGTGTCAATCAAACTCAACTGACCAATGAGAACAGCAACAGAAATACGCGCGCACAAAAACACGTGCTGTCCCACAATCGTATGTGTTTGCGTTTTACGCTGTCGTTTTGTGGGACCTAGGCAACAATATCCAACAAGCGGGGCCAGCGGAAAGGTCTACTACCATTGCCATTGTCATTATCATTGGCCGTATTCGACTGGTCATTCTTCGTTAAACCACGCCCACTTGCGCAGCGGTAAAATCCTACTCAACGAAGACGACCAGTCGAATAGAAAACTTTTTAATACTCCCGAAAAAAACAAAGTGGCTGTATAGTTACCGCGGTACACGTTGCGAAATCAAGATTGCTTCAACTTGTGATAGTATGGGTTTTTCGTTAAAAAAAATATTTTCATCCAGTTTTTGAATTCTGTTAGCCTACAATTATTTTTTGACTCCATGTGGGTAAATAATTTTATTTTATGAAATATAATATAGGCCCCTAAGTTATATTAACGAAAATGTTGTTTATAAACTCACCAATCGGCCATGTTTTTTTTTTTGTTTTTTTTTTTGGTTACGTGGATAACTTAACGCTGATTAACGCACTCTGGTTTACGTTAATTTTTGTTGTCAACGAAGTCTACTTAACGAACCAGTCGAATGAAAATAATACTCAACGAAAATTCGTACTCAACGAAATGAACCAGTCGAGTATAAGCCCAATGTCATTGTATGACCCTTGGTGTGGCGCATTAACAACAAGGACTACATAAATTGAGGGCGCATGCTATAGGGATCTTTGCGATCTTTGGCCCTTAGAGTTTGGTACGATATGGTTATTCTGATTTCTTCTTCCTGCTTAATGACCACAGTTAATTTAACATTTCTTATTAAAATAATCTTAATAAATAATGCTATTAGTTAATCGTTACGTCATCTCTTTACCTTACACTTAATTTTTATATGTATATGGCAGAAATTTGAATTTAAAAAAAATATTTATTTTTTGCAGTTAAAATACCTTACTGTTAGAAGTCGGACAATGCTCTATTTTATTAAGTATGATTAAACATTGTCTAATAAATATGACATAAAAATAGTGTTGGTGTAAACATAGTGTCAACACCGTCTCATTTTATGTGGCAAATTAACTTTGATATGCCCATATTTAGGTGTAATATGACGTCATCATGGCCATACGTTAAGCACATCACACAAATTTGGAACATACAATTTGATAGTGTGGACAGCACTTTATATAACTTTACAACACAAATGTGATAAAGACATGTTTTAATCTCCTCAGACTAGTCTGTTATTCGTACTGATGGTCATTCCATTTTTAGTGATGGTTCTAGCATACGGATTAATCATCCTAGAGCTGGAGAAGGGCATGAAGCAGATAAAAAGGGCAACTATAAAAGGTAAATTAGCAATTTCAACTAATAGTGAGCTTTCGATTTAAACGTAGAACGTAATGACGTCATGTTAATTTAACTGCGCATGGTCTGAACGTTGTGCATTGAGCCGGGCACTGACTGCGCACGACGGTCGTCAGCCGTCGCGATTCCTTATGGAGAACGCAACGCCATGACGCCTGCGCAACGGATAGATTTTAATGACTGCCACCGACAATCAGCAGACGATGTCGCGTCGTCTAACGCTCACATGGAACGGAGTTGATACGTCGGCCGACGTTCGTACGACGCAGTGAGTGCGGCGTGCCCGGCATTATGTTCTCTCCTTAAATCTGGAACGGTTGTCAGCCGAATTTATCAGGCCAAAACGAGGACTATTGTATTAATCATTGGTGCCTCAGTCTTTACGTTCTGTTCCCTTTTTTCTAAATTCTCAATGGAAAGCTCCATAATCAACATTTTCGAGTTGCATTTATGATTATGGAAAGTCTAAATGTCAAGTAATAACCATTGTGAATGTCTCTGGAGACCGCATTAATTGTACTTAGTACAATGTATAAATCTGTTGAAACTTGACCTTACAATTTCGAAATGTGTTTAACTTTCAGAAAAAGAGGACTGTGGAACTAAAATGGCGACGTTTAAACCAACGCCCCTAAATGAGCAACAGAAAGAAACAAAGCCGAAGGACTGGAATACGACGGCCACGTGCGCCCCACGTAACACATCGACGAACAAGGCTAAGAAGCGCGTGGTGATTATGTTAATAGTAATCGTGGCGCTGTTTTTCATCTGCTGGACACCGTCTTGGGTGATCAACATCTGGTTCGTCCACCATCAGGCTTCGGCGGTGGCCATGCTTAACCCTATCCACGTGATCTTCATCCGTCTGCTAACCTACATATCGTCGTGCACTAATCCAATTGTCTATTGTTTCTTGAACAAGGGTTTTCGTCAAGGATTCCTTGAGGCATTCGGGTGTTGTCTTGGCCGTAGGTATAGAAGCAACCCATCTATGCGAAACGTAAACATCAGAAGTAATACGGCAAACGTTACCAAGCAACCAGTTACATCCGGGTATACTAATGTCTCCTCGGAATCCGATTCATAAAATAATTAATCGATGGTAGATGTAGGCCTACTAATAAAATCAATCTGACCATACAAACCGACTAATACTATACCACAGAGAACCATTGCTTTAACCTCAAAATACAATAGGCATACCGGGCCCGTGTTTATATATGCTGTATTTCATTTACAGTCATAGTTTTAGTTAAATAGAATCTGTATATACGTTTAATGTATAGTTTTCTTTCATTTTGTATAAATATACCTCGTATAATTATGGAACTTTAGCCATTATTTAATATATATG
>NW_022733874.1:237978-245931 GCF_011630105.1 Anneissia japonica | reverse complement strand
CATTATATGTGTATATATTAGTTAGATTAATTACGGAAGATACAATGTATGGGATTCGAACCCGATAAATTCCAAGTACTTTTCAGTTTCTTTTCTAAGCCCCGCCCCTTGGATATTGTTGCTAAGGATTCACAGATGAGAGTAAACGTACGTAAACGCCTTGTGCTTTGAGGACGTGGATTTTTTACTGGTTCTGTTCTGTTTTTTCATTTTGAAAATCCGTAATTAGGTCCATTAAGTATTCTTGAACAAGTTTCACATGAGGTAAAGTTCAGTGAACTTTCTGGGCATTAAATCACCTATAATTAGTGGCAACAATCAATTCTTTTGAATTTAGTTTACAAAATAAACCTGCATCCACATCGGATTGGAACCGAAGTCAAATTCAAATTTTCGGTGCGCTGAACGCTATCGTCCTTAGTTTGTTTTACATAATGATCAGTTCGGTAGGCTTTGATCCTTAATCGATGTGAATGTAGCTTGGATAATAATAAAAGCAGTGTAAATTATTACAACACGTTTTACTTTTTTTCATTTACTTTAAAAGACATTCTCCTATATAGGGTAATTTAAAAGAGAAGTTTACTAATTCAATATATTCTTTCAGAACTGCTTTAGCATCAGTTCATACTATCCAATTTTTAATGCCTTTTTATCTGGTCTAAATGCTTATTTTATTCTTTGTCTAAGCCAATCGATATCAGTTTATGTGAATACAAGGATAGTAATAAAGACGAAGAACTCGGAATCATTCTAAACAGTGGTCTGTCGCTAAACCTGAATAGAGCGATGCACCTGTGACGTCATCACAAATCTAGTTGAGAGCGTCTACGTAACGAACGCGCATGGGATTCGTAATTTTCAAAAAGGGAAATATGTAACTGATTATGCTAAATCAGTCCTCAAATTATATAAAATTTGTAAGGTTTTCCTTTAATAGAGTGCCACAGTCGTGTCGTCACAACACCAGGTGGCGCCCTCTGGACGTTGGTTACCGTTCATTACACCCGAATGACTTCATAATCTTAATGGTTTAGAATAGGCTTTCTGGAATAGGCATTTTAAAACCTAATAATTTACCACCAAATGTACTAAAAACACAAAAAGCTCGCATTATATTAGTTATCGAACACATTTTTAATCATCAATGAACATTTACAAATAAAAATTAAGATACAACCTCTTAAAAATTACGTTAGGAATTGGGACCAATGGTTCGTCAGTGAAGAAAATGGCGTCGTTTGAACGTATTTTGTGTCGCCGATAGCAACGGAGTAGTATCACATGGTATCGTGACGTAACACTTTAGTACTCTATACATATTGAAAACAGATATATTTCACAAAAACATCGTAGATCTGTTGGACTAATTATCGACTCTTTTATTCAATAAAGCAAAAGCGAGGTTGAGATGACCAAAATAATATATCGTAGTGGAGAAATATTCTATGACGAATGCCTAGTACTCTATACATATTGAAAACAGATATATTTCACAAAAACATCGTAGATCTGTTGGACTTCAGGAATTTCGAAAGTCGTTTAATGTTATAAGGAAGAAGCGTGTTTGTAAATTATGTTGTAATAGAGAAATCATAAGATGACTATCATTCTATATTCGAGTATTGTATTTTAAACTGGTAATGAAATTTATTTCACATTATGTTTTACTGTTCGCTCTAACAAGTTTATTTTGCTAATGTCATAAAATATGTAGGCCTATATGAAGTTGTATCCACGCTATACTATTTTCTTGGACAAAAAAAACTGTTGTATCCCTATAGTCATGACATGCAGATATATATGGTCATGATGTGATGTCATCATGACCATATTTAGGCAAGTCACAAGTTTGTTTTTTTTTTGTCAAATACAAGTTTTTTTATTTAGTTGCACTGATTTAATTTCTATCTATGTACGTAAGAATTATACGTAAGAATTAAGGCCGGAAGCCTATGTACAATAATGTCCTGGACAATTTGTCTAGGGACGAATAAACGTTAAATAGTATCGAATGAAATTATGTATGAAGTGAATTCCATTACTGTGGTGTAAATATTATTTAATATTTGAGAGAAACACATATTGGCTAATTCGGCACTATTTGAGCACAAGACAAGATCTAGTTTAAAAGCATGTTTTGTTCATTTTTTATTCTTGCAGATTTGTTCATCGACTAAAGGTTGTCAACATCAGATTCTGTTTACGATTTTCGTTCCAAACAAAAACACAGTAAAAATTCTTTTGCTATAACGGCGTTGTTTACATAACTTAATTTCAAACTTGCAAATGTGCGTTATCATTATGATGCTATGTATTTATAATAGGAAATAAACCGGAAATTAGCCGTATTACCGACGGCTCCCCATTAATCTTTAACATTAAAGTCTGTCAATTCCCAAAGTCACGTGGTGCACCTTTAGTTTCAGCGATCGGCAAGTTAAAGTGACATTACAACAAGCTCTTAGAATATGTATTAAAGTGACATTACAACAAGCTGTTAACTTTTAGCACGCGTTGTATCACTTTAACATAGCTTTTGTAAATTGTGTAAACTTGGTACGGTTGATACAAAAATATGTACCGTAGGCCTGAAAAGATGTAGCATGCAGGTATATACCAGTGGGTAATAGATTTTTGTGGTGTTCAGTTGTAAAACCTGAGCACGCAGTTTCTAATATGAAGAACACTAATTATCGACTCTTTTATTCAATAAAGCAAAATCGAGGTTGAGATGACCAAAATAAGATACCGTGTGGAGAAGTATTCTATGACGAATGCCTTGTTTTATGACAATGTTGATAAATTTAAACATACGGGGTGTATACATGCACTAGAAAGCTACAGTACTATACCATATTATTATTTTTTTAATTTTTAATTTTATTTTTTTTTTACCAAAAGATGCAAATTCAATAGGATATATATATATATATATATATATATATATATAGAGTAGGCATCAATGTGATTGCGAGCACGTATGTTCCCAGTAAATTAAATAATAATAGAGACATTGATAAAATCAAATGAAACGGTTGACGTATTGGAGGAACATAAGTATTTTATTGCACACGAATATTTCGTCCTGTCCTCCAATACGTCAACCGTTTCATTTGATTTTATCAATGTTTCTATTATTATTATTATTATTATTATATATATATATATATAATATATATAGGCCTATATATATGCCTATATATATAGGCCTATATAGGCCTAGGCCTATATATTATTTATTATTTCCAATCCAACAACTTTTGCTTTGAAGGTTACCTGGTGTCCTTTAGTTATTAATTACAGAAAATATTGTCTGTTTATCCGAAAGGGTGGTGGTTTTCTTTTGTGCAATAAATGATAATGATGCTTGCCTATTCGATTTGGAAATGGAAATAACAGTACTATACCTGACAGCCTTAATTTTTTAAAATTTCCGAAGTCAAATATGAAAAAAGCATATGTTACATTGAAGAAGACATGTCGACGAAGTTTTAAACCGAATAATGAACTAATTTAATTCAATCAGATCCTTGATACGCATTCAAAGCTAAAACGATTCATTTACGATATATGAAATAACTGCAATTGTAGTTAATTAGGGCTATATCTGGATCATCATACGCTCGGCTTTTTAAAGAGAAGTTTAAAATAGCGGGAAATAAAAGCCACGAGTAATCTATATAGTTTATGGAGAATGAGAATTGACGCGAAGCAGATCGTTTTAATGCTGCCAATTACTTGCGTATTAAATTAAGTGTTATGCTATGAAATATGATACAACAAATCCAACGACATTTACAAACGTCTAAAACTCATGCATCACCCTACAGCTAAAAAGCATTGGGATAAATAGTAATCTAGTGTTATTAAGTGGTGCACATTGACAATGCCAGCCATCAGCACGGTGATTAGGGCGTTGAACTATTATACATAATGGACATTTCAGAAGTGCCAATCAAAACAACCGGCCAATCAGAAGAGAGCCAAGAACGCGCGCAGATCATCCCCCACAAAGCCAGGCACTCACTGCGTCGACGACCGTCGCGCGATGAATCCAACTTCGCTCCCTGTGAGCGCTAGACGAGAGCGATGCTGTCTGTTGATTGTCGGTGGCAGCCTGAACGGAACGTCATTAAAAACGATCCGTAGCGCGCGTCGTCGTGTTGCGTTCTTTATAAAATCACGTCGGCCGACGTCACGTAGGCTAATAAAACGCATGTCTTATAGCACCTTATGAACACTAGGGGTGAAGCTTAACGGAAAGGTTCAATATAGGTTTAATAGTATAATTATATACCAATTCCATTTCAATGAACACTTATTTATTGGCATTTCTCTTATTTCTTCCGCTCTTATCCAAGTCTCACGAATTAAAATAGATATCTGGATATAGAACACGTGATGAGAATGATGATGTTACCTTGCGGTGTGGATTATTCGAACAGCGTCATGAAATAGTCCAAAAAAGAGTGGACGAAAATGATTGGAATTTTAAAGGAAAAATAAGAAGCACGCACGTGTCAATACTCAAAATGTTTCTTAACTTAATTTATTTTGCAATTAAGAATGAAATAAAAACTCTTACGTAGATGTGTTCGTTTCTTGAATTTCAATTTAAATATCATAATGTGTGCTATTTCTGTTCCTTGGTCAATTTCGAGACAAATAAACCGGGACAGGGTCGTCCTCTTATGTGCATATTTACTATATATTTATGAACTCTATTCATACAGGCTAGACCTATCATTACGGCATAATTCAGTATAGTAGAAACAAAACAAGAGGAAATGACAAGTATGGTAGCCAGGTAGGCTATGTAACCGACACCATATCTGGTGCGATGTTTAAAGTTGACGGTTTAACTCAACGTGCTATTTGTAGGTCTGTGATTTGGTAAGTAAATCGTTGATAAGTACGCTACACAGTAGTAACGTCCGTGCATTTACAATAATATAATTATTATTAATAACAAGTTTATTTCTATTCTATAAATATGTGGTTGGTGCAGTGGTTGCGTTTGGTCTGTTACCCTCAAGGTCGGGGTTCGTATCCTCTCTCTGCATTTTGCTTGTGACCTTGGACAAGACACTCTTCCTACGTTTGTTTTTCTCCACCAGGAGTATAAAGCGGTACCTGGATAATATATACCGGGGAAGGCGGAGTTGAAAGGAACTTGCAAACCTACCACACAATGCCGAGGACTCCCGCTATTATTCATTCTTTTATTTCATTCATTTAAATATACATTGTACATAAAATGGTATTCTATAAAATAATAATAATTATAGTCATAATTATCATTATAATAATAGTTACATGTAAATTTAAGTCTTTACCAGCCCAATTTACTCCAGAGTGGAAAGAGACAGGCATCGGTCTTAAACTCAGGGATTAGTTATGTCCAAATACCTGATGTGCGTAAACTAGCGTATTTATGGGAAATGCGAATAGTCCTGGCTAATGAATAACACGCTCTGATTGGATAATTGTGAAATTTCCACCCCGCAAAATTCATTAAAGTTCAGTGGTTGGACGATTTAAATTTGGCTTTCACAGCCTAAAAGATTAAACATGATTGCTACTTCAATGTAATGCGTTTGTATTGGCTTCATCAACAACATTAGTTCGAATATATCACAACGTAACGAGCGATTAGTCAAACTTGATGTTGTAAAGTAAAATAAAATCTGATGAAATGTTCGAATTACGTCGATGAATGTCGGGCGCGGCGACTCATTAAAGGCGCCCCACAGTCAAAGTCTGATTGGATGTCGGGAACACACTACGCCATTCGACGATGGTGCGAGTGTCGGCTGACAAACACATCTCCGATAGCTATGAGTGGAGAACTTGACGACGTCTGCAGGTTCAGCTGTTTGTCATGAAAACGGACCGTTGCGCGCGTCTCGTTGCGTTTCTTCCTCAATGGAATAGCGTGGAGAACAATCGGCCAAGTGTGTGTGTAAGGTACATACTTTGGAGCAAATGCAGCATACAAAATGTTTTTCGAACAACTCTGATTTATGCCGCCTACAGCCAACCACATTATATTTAAATTACAACGTACTTTGATTATCGATCGTAACATTTTCATTTTTTCATTTAAAATTTGACTCGATGCTACTACACCTCCCACGTACACTTTTCTCTTCCTGAAAAAAAAAAAAGAAATAACAAAACTAAGAATGAAATTCGGAGCGAAAGAAAGCGGCCAAGTATATCTGAAACACTGGAATTATCGAAATATTGTAGTTATGAAACTACTGGAAATATTATAATTCCAAAGCTAATCAATGCTTCAAAAATAATTAAATTATTTATGCATTTGAATTTCTATATAGGCCAAGTGTCTTCCACAATAAACATTTCTCATGGCGTATAAGAAAAAACGATTAAAGTGACAAACGGTGTAGCAATTCCCACCATCACCCCCTACCCCAACTCGATATTATCACACAGACTGACTTCCTTGTTCTCAAGGCTGAATATCAAACAGGGGGAGGGAGAATCCACAGTGAGCCGCCAAATTCAGTATGACTTAAGCCGGTCACTCACTGTGTATAATACGACGGTCGGCCAACATATCCAACTTTGCTCCCTGTCAGCGCTAGACGACGCGACACCGTCTGCTGATTGCCGCGCGCTGGCAGTCTGAACGGATCTTCATTAAAAACGTAATCCGTTGCTCGCGCGTGTCGTGGCGTTGCTTTCTCCGTAGATTCACGACGGCCGACGACCGTCGGGTGCTGCAGCGAGTACCCGATTTTACGCTCATTTCTCAGGAGGTCGAAAACCTCAAAAGCTGCTGAGATTACAAATATAACAAATGAAATATAGTGTGGAATAACTGAATTTCATTCAAGGCAATAGGCTATCTAAATATATATAAAATAATGAATATGGTTTAACAGCGTTAACTATGTGCAAATTATTGATTTATTTTTTAAAGTCTCATCACATAATAGCGGTTTAATTTCCTCTTAAAGAATAATGATAAATTATGTGACGCTATCTATAAAATTCTCATTACTGGGCTTAAGGAGGGGTTTAGTTAAGCCGGGCAAACACATTGCCGACAGTCGGTTGACGAGTCATCTCTCTGTATATGCGCGCTTGACGACACGACAGCCGGCTGATGATTGCAGTCTGAGCGAATCGTCATTGTAAACAATTCCTAGCGCATTGATTTCTCCATGTAAACGTGTGTGTCCAGTTCTTTAGGCACTAAACCACAACCCCACTCCCAATGATCAGGGTAGACCAACTTTACGCGAAATTTAAATATGGACCCATTTTTTTTTTTTAAGTTGTCCCATTTTACAAAAAATATGAATAATTTGGACCAATTTTACACAAAATATGAGAAATCTGGACTCATTTTTAAAAAGTGGACCCATTCTTTGTGGACCCAATAGAAAAATTGTGTGGGACTGTCCAACTGTCCCAATAGCTGGCTACGGCATTGCCCACTCCACTTTTTTAGCAACATTAACGCAAGAAAACAATTAATGGTCAACACCACAGGCTACTTGTATTAGAAATAATGTTTAAAAAATGAAAAAAATAACTGATATGCAATTAATGAAAGGAAACGAGATGATTTGGATTCTTAAAGGGGGAAAAATGAGTGTTTAATACTATTATTGACGATGAGGGCAATTAAACCACGAAATAACGTGAAATATGACAAATAAGAATGATGGAATATGGTTTGACAGAAGAAAAAAATTAGTTTAGAATATAATTAATATAAAGTGAACAACACATGGTCCACAGTTCAACGTATTTTGAACCTGGGAAATTCTACAGGAACAATGATGTAAAGATCGTATTGATCATAGCCTATCAACGAAAAAGTTGACATTGTTTCTTTTGAACACTGTTTTTACTATTATGTATTTTACACTATATAATATTATTGTAAATAGACCAATATACATTATGTATATA
>NW_022733874.1:232498-237458 GCF_011630105.1 Anneissia japonica | reverse complement strand
TGGTACAATAATATTGTACCTGATTGATATAAACATATCTTTTCTGAGAACCTGTCTTGTCGTTTAAAATGCTTAAGAAAAGAATGCATCATATTCATCTCTATTACTGTATTTCCGGTGCATTTTGTTTTTTATTTCAACTTTGTTTATAGAGGATAACTCTTCCAGCCAAATGCCAGTTGGTGTGAGGGGTTAAGATAGAATGGAGAACTAGTGCTGTACAACTACACAAGTGCAAAGAGTGTACATGTTACAGGATACAGTAGCATGTTATAACTGTTCACATTCTTAAAATGCAGGCATGTTATGACTATCGTCATGATGTTTTACATTCCATTTTCTGATGTTGGTGTTTTGAAATCTTCACTCAACATTAAACTAAAAATAAACCATGTTGTCTAAATATTTGTTTGATGATTTTTTAAATAATTAATATAGGCATGCGCATACATCTTACCAATTTCTTTGAGGAAGGAGGATACTTCTATCTGATTGTTCCGCTTGGCTGCCTCATATGGGGTCTTCCCTTTGTAAGAGCAAGCATGGATATCCGCTCCATTTTTAACAAGCCATTTCACGGTCTCTGAATGTAATAACAGATATAAAATAAAAAAATTGTCTGTCGGTTTGTCTGCCTTTTCATTGGACAGGATGCTTTCCGACCACCTCCCACCACCACCCCACCCCCTTTCATGGAAATGGCATCCATTACTCTGGCAAGATAGAAACTCGAATACGAGTTTGGCTCTTTGGAATATAAATCTACCTCCTGTAATGCATTGCCCTCTACCTCTGTATAAGTTCTTTCATAAGCTTAATCCGAGCTTTGGAAAACAGAATATCGTCTTCGGATTCCCATACTATTTAATGTTAGCGGCGGCCCGACTGTGGGGTAGGTCTAATCCCCTGGCCAGTTCTTGAATTTCGCCTCCAGGAGAGGTCATAATCTTAATTTTACATCAGGTAAATACCGTCGTATAATTTCAATTTTATGGAGCAACCGAAGTATTTGTAGTCCTAAGAATTAATATTAAAATATTCCACCATAATGTTTCGTTTACCAGTCTTAGCTCTTCGCGTAAAACATACACTAAATGCGTATGCAAGTTATTAGTACGGCCTAATAAAGATAAAAGTTGGATGAGCACAATTTTTTTAACTTTTGCTAATCCTCGGCATCCTTGTTCAACCTTTGTTATTTTTTTGTTGAAAGATTACAAATAAAACTATAAAAACGGAAAGTCGCTAAACCAAATGTGTACGCATCACCAATTTAAAGCATTGAACCACCTATTGTATATGTATTAATAATAATAATAATAATAATAATAATAATAATAATAATAATAATAATAATAATAATAATAATAATAATAATAATAATAATAATAATAATAATAATAATAATAATAACAATAAAAAGCCCCAGATTTCAAATTGCAGACTGTACATTTCTGTCAAGTTTAACTTACGGATATGTCCGTTACTAGCGGCGACATGCATAGCGGTGAATCCCGTATTATCTTTGGTATGGATGTTGCCTCCGCATTCTGTTAAGTATTGCAGCACCTCTAAGTGACCGTTGGCAGCGGCCTTGTGAATAGCCGTCATTCCATACTTATCTGTCGTATTTGCATGCTGCGACAACGATAAAAGTATTATTTGAAAATTACGACAAAAGGTTGTAAGCGAACATAACAAAAATTTTAGATTTTCCTTAATCAAAAATTGATTAAAAACTGGGCCAGATTAGCATATGGGCTTTGAGGCGCCAGCCCCAGGCCCATAGGCCCCAACGGGAAAATAGGTCCCCGAACAAAAGGAAAAGTTACAGAAGATCTGGTTTTATGTTATAGCCACACAGTATTTAGGCCCACTTGCAATTACAGGCCCAGGCCTCACAGCCCTTTAATCCGGCCTTGGTTATAAAGTATAAAACGTCTGTACTCAAATATAGGAAAAAAAAACCTACTAAAGACTGAAATAAAACAAAATAATAATATAATAATCTGTCTCTTATACACATCTAGATGTGTATAAGAGACAGATATATATATTTCTGGGACACGATTTTGTTTTTCTCAAAGATGATAAAAATACTCGAAGTCAGACACTGCACCTGTCTCTTATACACATCTAGATGTGTATAAGAGACAGCTACTGGACCTAGGATATTAATGATGATAAAAATAATAACAAAATAATAATATAATAATAATAATAATAATATAATACTAATACTAATAATAATAATAATAATAATAATAATAATAATAATAATAATAATAATAATAATAATAATAATAATAATAACAGGAGCACTCAGTAGAGAGCATAGAGCACAAATATGTTCCTACTTTCCAACCACCAACAACAATCTACTTTTAAAAGACTACACTAACAAGGTTTCATTTAGATAAGTTGATTAGTTTTTTAGACATCTGATGCTTTGAATGGTCCATATATCTATCGACACCAAAATATAATCACTTCATTTATCAAACGCCTTTTATTGTAACAGTTGTACACCTGCCAATTCCTTACATGTTCTGATAAACTGGCACGTTTTTACTCTTATAGCTTACAAACAAATACATGTAATGTATTGGTGTTTAAATAAAAACATTATGGAAATAGAAATATGGGGATTTGGTTTTTAGCGTCACATGTTAAAATGTAAGGATACATTAAAAATATTCCAAATAAGTTCCGAAAAAAGTAAAGTTAGTACATAAAAAACGTTGTACATCTTTACTGTAATTGCACTAATTTAAATATTCATCATATACCGGTAGCTTGTTTTTGCTTACAGTTATACAGTAAACTCATTCTTTAAATGGTCCTCATATCCACACCATACTTCGGATCGTGACCAAAATTTGAAAATTTCTTAATTAAAACATGACAATCTATTCTGCCAATTCTCATTTATATCCATTGATCCATTTTCGAGATATTTAGGGCTGGACCTTTTTGACCCTCAAACGCACATCCGAATTTGGATCGTCACCAGCATTTTATAATTCCTTCCTTGTAAATTGGTTAAACTTCCACGAAAGTTTCATTCAGATTAGTTGATTAGTTTTTGAAATATCTGGTATGGGACGTTTTTTTTTAATGGTCCTCATATGCATACCCTACTCCGGATGGTCACTAAAATTTAATAACCTCATCGTTGGGTTATGCCTAACAATCCCTGTAACTGGCATTTAGATCGGTGCAGCTATTTTTGAGATATTTTGAACACAAAAAAAAAACGCTGAACCTTAAAAATTTAAATAACCCTCAAGTTCACCCCCGAATTTGGATCGTGACCGACACTTGATAATTTCTTACTTGTAACTTGGTTGAACTTTCACGAAAGTTTCATTCATATCAGTTGATTCGTTTTTGAGATACTGTATCTTGTCTAGGACAAATTCCTTTAAATGGTCCTCACTTCCACACCCTATTCCGGAACGTCACCAAAATTTAATCATTTCTTCATTGGGTTATACCTAACATTCCCTTTTATTTTCAGTTACGTCTGTGCAGCCTTTTTGAGATATTTTGAACACAAAACAAAACTGAAACAGCAAAGCGGTACACACACACACAAACTTACACGAACGGAAATATATATCTCCTGGCGGAGATAATAATATACAATACTGATTAGTAATACTGTAATAATATCGGAATACCAACAAAATAGTACAAATATACTGCTAATAATAATGATAATTAAAACAATCATGCACACGAATTGTAGCTTTTACAATAGTGAAATAGTAATAGTAAATAAAATAAAGGCCTGTCATATTAAATAATTAGGTTTGTTGTTGCTTCAATGAAACTACATGCCACGGAATAGCTAGATTTATTCCTGGGATATGTCTGGTTAATAAATTAAATCAATTACTATTAGTATGCGATTGTCGATAAGCTATTTTAAAAATTGCAAAATATATCACGTTGTTTTTGAGACTAGATACAAAAGCACATAACCTTGAATATACATTAACACTGATGTACCGTAAAAGCAGTATTCACAAATTCAATTAAATCATACATAATTAGTTATGTATGTAGCGCGCTCCCTCCTTATATGGGTAATATTTTTGTGACGTAAAACGCACCCTGATTTACATATTTACTTCATAAGCGCAAATGAAGCCTCATCGTACATTACTTCCTCGTTTACATAAGCAGCGTACTCACTGGTAATTATTCTCTTACATACGGCACCGTAGTCTATAACAACAAACAGTAATTAATATTTGAATGGTTAAATAACATATGCAGGCTTATGTATTTGTCTTATTAGTGGCAGATTAATGATTTTTTGCCGGGTTAGGGGTGGGGAGCTTTTTTGGCCACCCCTAGATCGGCCACTGTTTTTTTTTTCTTTTTTTTTTTTTCTGGTTCCAACACTTACTTGTCCTCCTTCAACTGCATCTTTTACACTCTGGATAATTCCTATAAATGCTAATTAACAACAAACAATAGAAATTGAATTATTCATTTTTATCACTATGATAATACGTCATTTAAAAATACTAAAAATAAAAATGATTGCGATATAAAACAAAACAACGGACAGGCCTACATCTATTAATTCGCACTACAGAAGATGTGGTTTTTGTGATAGGGCTAAACGTATGTTGTATTACAATAGGCCAATTCGTGGTTTGAACTGCGCATGTGCGTATCCAGTGGTAACCAAGGCCAGGTCAATCAACATAAACCTAGGTTTATCAATTTAAAATACCTCCTTGGTTGTATACATGTTTGTTTAAGTCGATTGGTCTTCTTACGAGCATGCGCGGTTCAAACTACACATTGGCTTAATGAGCCTGCGATTATTACTATATCAGTTAATATTAAATTCAATTAATTTCCATTTTTCAATATTGTACTATTAGGCTTAAGTTTAGGTTACGTCAGTAAGGGCAGCGGTGTGGGGACCCCCCCCCCCCCC
>NW_022733874.1:231514-232493 GCF_011630105.1 Anneissia japonica | reverse complement strand
CCTTAAGAGACAGCCCATAAATGGAAGCGTTCCTTCCCTCTGTCCGAGTCTGGCGTTGCCAATTAGGAATTCTGCCTAGTCCAAGCAAAGGCACTTATGAAGCCACACCTCCCACCCCACCAGGCTTACGGACGTGTTATTTATTTATTTATTTATTATTATTTTTATTCGTAGTTAAGATTACTGACTCTTAATAACTCTCTCGACATCTCTTTTGCCCCAAGAGCATCTTTGATGGATACTGGCGCATTATTACATTATTATTATTATTATTATCAACATTTGAAACAGAACTTGGAAAATGTAGATTATTCCTAAAATATTCTTCCTAAAATACCAGGCTCCGATAAATAGTCGTTAATACAATAGAAAAAAAACATTGGCGGGTGCAGTTGCTTTAACGAATTCATATACAATGCAATACAAGGCCATCGACATTGAAATAAACCGACATTATATAGAATGAAACACTTACCGCCTTCGTGGATATCCATTCCACGGCCCCGTTTCATTACATCTGAAATGTCAAATACTGTTTAGAACGTGTATATACCGTCGCGGTTCATTGCGTCATAGGTCTAATATTTACTTATAGCTATTATTACATTATAAATCACCATTTTTAATTACAATACCACCACGTGAATATAATATAATTATATCCTAATCATACCAAAGATAAAGTAAATTCGTTGTGTGGTTTACGATATAAAAACGAGACGCCTTACCAAGCTGGAGCGGACGACTTGTGGTGATAGTAGTATGTAGGCGACGATCAAGCATCAAGTACAGTATTAATAAGAAAACGTTGCTTAGCGACAAAGGGCTCGTATGAATTTATTATTAAACATCATGTGGGCAAGCCTAGCATTTCCTGGTAAATTTCATCGAATCATTTACATCCGTTTTATATCCGCGTGATCAATACAATTATTTTTTTTGTTGTTGCTTATAATGAGAAAAAAAAATATAAGTACTG
>NW_022733874.1:226052-231259 GCF_011630105.1 Anneissia japonica | reverse complement strand
TTCATATACAATGCAATACAAGGCCATCGACATTGAAATAAACCGACATTATATAGAATGAAACACTTACCGCCTTCGTGGATATCCATTCCACGGCCCCGTTTCATTACATCTGAAATGTCAAATACGGTTTAGAACGTGTATATACCGTCGCGGTTCATTGCGTCCTATGTCTAATATTTACTTATAGCTATATTACATTATAAATCACCATTTTTAATAACAATACCACCACGTGAATATAATATAATTATATCCTAATCATACTAAAGATAAAGTAAATTCGTTGTGTGGTTTACGATATAAAAACGACACGCCTTACCAAGCTGGAGCGGACGACTTGTGGTGATAGTAGTATGTAGGCGACGATCAAGCATCAAGTACAGTATTAATAAGAAAACGTTGCTTAGCGACAAAGGGCTCGTATGAATTTATTATTAAACATCATGTGGGCAAGCCTAGCATTTCCTGGTAAATTTCATCGAATCATTTACATCCGTTTTATATCCGCGTGATCAATACAATTATTTTTTTTGTTGTTGCTTATAATGAGAAAAAAAAATATAAGTACTGTATATTCTTAACAACAATGGTGTCAATGTTGAGCATTTACATATATCAAAGTTTGAGTGACTATACCCTTCCCTGTCAGTCTGTCAGACCTCAAAATACACTGACATTCGTGTTGTATGTATGACAATGAAATCAATAACAACATAAAAAAATGTAGAAAACAGGGAAAAAAAATGATAATGGTAATGGCTGTATATTTATTATGCGCATATTACAATAGTATCTACTCGCTGAAATGCAAAGTCTTGAAAGCAGAAAAACAAAAACCGAGAAATATCCTAAGACTAACAAAAGCAAACAACCGAAGAGACAAAGAGAAGAGTGTTTAAATCAGGGAACAGTTAAATTAACTGTTCCCTGGTTTAAAGGTAGTTTTCGCCGCACGATGTTAACCTTAACGTTAGTACCCAACATGCAGCGCGATAGCTCCGCCCCTTTTTGTAAACAAATCGAAATACGCATGCGTAAACCCGTAACTAACGTAGGTCGAGCACGTAAAATCCTAAAATTAGGGAGTTTTCGATGCACGACGTTAACCTTAACTTTAACGTTAGTACCATCCCCAACATGCAGAGCGATAGCTCCGCCCGTTTTTGTAAACAAATCGAAATACGCATGCGTAAACCCGTAACTAACGTACGTCGAACACGATCCTGAAAATTGCCCATGTAATTTTCTTGCCCCGTCCCTCCAGTTTCTCCTCCCCCCCCCCCAAAAAAAACCCACCCACAATTCGTCGAAAAAAAATGTGATGTAATGATGTGTACACATATAAACTTATGTACACATAATGTACATTATGTAGGCCTACAAAATATTGACATTTACCGTGAGTATACTATATAAACATGTTGTGTCTCTTTATTACTTCATAACAACATGTTGTAGCCTCCTCCTCCTAAATTTTGCAGTAGGCCGAACACTATATTACCGGCTTACCAGGAAACAGTGAAATTGCAATTGAAATTACAATTTGTAATTTCACTGTTCGGTTTTACAGATTTCTATGTTCTTAAAGCCAGGCACTCACTGCGCCGGACGGTTGTTGACCGACGCGATTCTATGTAGAATGCAACATCACGACGAGCGCGCAACGGATCCGTTCAGACTGCGACCAAAGAAACACAAGATATTCTCGACAGAAAAAAAAACTGTTCCACCGAAATGTATGGTGGGAGTACAAAAAATGGGGCGCCGCGTACGGCTGGATCTAAAAAAAAATGTAGGCATTAATAAACTAAAACAATAAAATGACAGACACAAAAGCGCCGGGAAAAACAAGAAGGGCACTGTTCGTATGACCGGACTCTGATTAGAGATGAAGTTTTCCTCCCTTAGTGGAAAGGACTCTGATTAGAGATAAAGTTTTTCTCCGTTAGTGGAAAAAAAAGCACTTCTTTTTCCAAATTCCACTAATGGAAGAAAAATTTATCTCTAATCAGATTCCGGTCATACGAATCTGCGCATGAGACGCACACACGGTTTGCGTCTGGTTATACCATGGAGGTATTATTATTAATACCTCCATGGTTATACATTGGTATAGTTCAACTTTATACCTAGCCAGAGCCATATATATAAAGAGTTGCGACATTCCGCTCCTTGGTTTACGAAAATCACGTGGTACACACCGTCCATTTTGTTTCATAATCTTCCCAGTGAACACATGCAAAGTATATGTGTTACGTACATTGCATATTAATTTCACACACTTAATTGGGTTTACAACTATATTTTACAATTAACATCACTTAGTATGGACAGCGTATAAGAATTCATATATAATCGAATATTTTAGCGCGTGCGTGCTCGCGTAAATTCCGTGCTCGCGTAAATGATTGAAATTAAAATTAGAATTGTTTTCAATTACCGTACTCGCGCGAATAAGCGCCCCGTTTGAATAACCGCCCACTTCTAATAATTTCATAAGATTTTCTTTTTAGCAAATCAATAATCCAATCAATCCTGGTTGTGGTTGTTGTCATGATTTGAGCTGCAGAGTGGAAACACATTCTTCATAGGTCGATATCAAAATGAGGATATTTTCCTTGGACTGATGGGAGCTCCGAACCCTGGACAGACAATATATTTCCAACTTTACTCTTTTTACATATATCTATATTCCTAGTCCTACTCCTCTTTTTTCTTTTTCCGACCTTTAGCACATTCTCATCTAAGTTTTCAATAAAAAATACAATGGTCCTGCCATCCTACTAATCTCAATAGGCTGATGGCCAACAAGCTAACCACCACCCACCACCACTAATTGCATCTGCTATTTTGCTATTATGATATTCATGCATTCTTGTCATGAGCCATGTTTTCTGGATGATTAGGCTATCTTTTCCGCCTAAGCACCATTCGTAATGTCCTTAAATAATCTTTTTTCTATTCAAAATGTGCCTCTTAAATTTAATAATTTCCCATAAGAACCCCTCAATTTTAATCTATTTCCATAAGCGCCCCCTCAATTTCCACTGTTTTCATAAGCGCCCCGTTCGAATAAACGCCCCTGAGAAAGTGCAAAAAATATTTGCGCGAGTACGGTATCGTTAATTCGTCACATTTTAATCAATGAAGACCCGATCTATTTTATTTAATGTAATCTTTTCTTTGGTTTTGAAATTAACATGTTTTGCCTGTCTCTTATACACATCTTTCATCATTAAATTTTTTTATTTTTATTTTCTCATTCGCCTAGATGCGTTCGGAAAAATATTTAAGCTAAATAGGAAAAAATAATTTTTTTTCGCCCTTTTCTGACGATCTTTCAAAGTTGTTCGCTAAACGATATTAAAAATTGTTTTTCTTAATTTTAATTCTTTGTACAGCCTTTATAAATACGAATGACAATGAAAATAAAAATGATGTTTAATAATCTTAAAAATGATGCTGTTTCTATTGCATACTGTTATATAATTATTATAACTTTATTTTGGAAACGACGCTTTTAAAACAGCGGACACGCTCTTGCAGTGTGTTTATAAAAGTAACATACTGTAGGCCTACAGCCATAATACAATATTAAAATAGAGGCGAGGCTTTTAATACAATAAAATGTACGTTACATAATTACACAAGTTGAATATATCACAGATCCTGTATATCATTTAACACTTACAATTTATAACATTTACAGCAAGGCACAGCATTGCGGCCAACTGACCTATACTATTTTAATATTTATAAATAATAATAATCAAATTAATAACATAAGATTTGTATAGGGCTCGCTCATATTCAAATTTAAAGAGCAACAATCTATATACGCTAGACGGATTTAAATTACATTTTGATATACGTATTTAATTAATTTTTGCTGGTCGTCACATATCATTTGTTTGCAAAAATAATAGGAGCTACTTAAGGATTGCCTAATTAAAGAATGCTTGCCATCGGGGGGCTCTCTTGGTCTATCGGCGCGGCGAGGATTAAAGAACTGCTTAAAAATAGTAAATTTTTACAGTATTATTCTATAATATGAAATTGGATATAAAGTAGTGAAATCATTTAAAAAAAAATCTATAAATAGTTACATGAAATTCGACTGCTAAAAAGATTAAATGAAATTAAACTATACAGGAGGCCAATAACTGTATTATACAATATTATACACAGGAACGCAAATCACGTTAGACACAGAACGCGCATCGCGTATGACACAAAATGGCTTCTAAATTCTCAATGTCGCAACTCTTTCTATCTATCTGTACCATAGAGATATAATAATAGCTCTATGATCTGTACCTAGCAACAGAAGGGCGCCCTGTACGTCTGAACCAAGTATAGAAAACTTCCATAGAGATATAATATGAAAACTTGAAAACTATGAAAACTTCTATTATAAAAAGAGAAGGGCGCCGAGTACGTCTGGACCAATTTCCGCCTCACTTTTTCTTACGCGAGTGCTCTATCTTGTATTTTTAGTATCTTTTGCTGCCACTGACAATCAGCAGGGAAAGGAGCTGTGGTCTCGTACGACCCAGCAACGTGCTTTTTTCAGGCGTTCACTAATAATATATTATCGTACATCTATCTAAATGAATTAACTATTAAATACCAAGATAGGCCTATGTAATTATAAACCCTGTCGCTTAATCATTAATTGCTTAATAATGGTACCAATGCCGGAGGCAGTGCCACAGGGACAGAACTTTTATTGTTTGCACTAAATCTATAGTTATGGACCTATATATAAAACGTGTACATTATGGTATTTATACATATAACAAAATCATCTGTGTTATGCACAGCTGCTATAGGCCTATAATATTTTCAGTGCAATTCACTGAAATAAAGCAAAAGTATTTACTATCTGGGTTTTCATTTTCACCCTATGTCATAAACCAATCGTAAACCACCTGCCTTGCATAATCTCGCATTAAAGAAAGGAGTTCCCATCATGATTAAGAAAAATGGATCCACCTAGATTATGTAATTGAACCAGGTTAGTCGTCAAACATCCATGACGTAACATCATAGACGCTTCCGACAGGCCAAGTTGCAGGAGAAGATATCTACATCCCAATGATTCCAGCAAATTTCCCCCATTTCAAGCTCGTAGATCTAAGTTTTGAACTAACCATCAACAAAGCTCAAGGCCAGACGATGAAGTTAGCCTGGTTTTTGGCTTA
>NW_022733874.1:207309-225626 GCF_011630105.1 Anneissia japonica | reverse complement strand
ATTCCATTCCACGTATTCCTCGATTTTGACTTAGTTGACACAAAAATTAATACAAAACGAAAATATCTCTATCTTGATTTATTATAAAAGGAATATAGTCATTATAATTATCGACTGGATTAGTATTCATAAACACACACAACAGGAAGTAAAATAAACACATTTTAGGCCAAGTAAAACAAAAAAGTAGTTTCTCGTCCTTATATTTTGAAAAAAGGAGAATGAGGACACTTTTTTTTAACTCCGAGATGGCAAATCCAAGATGGTGGATGGGAAACAGCTACTACTTTCTCACAATTTTCCCAGACACATTGAAAGCAAATAAAAGAAGTACCAGACATGATTCAAACAATCGAGAGAGGAATTTTACTGATGTGAGTTAGCCACATTTTTGTACATTCGTTAAAAAAAAAAAAAAAAAAAAAAAAAAAAAAATTAGTGAGGAATACAAAATGGCACGTGAAACTAGTGATTTTTTTTATTTGGCCTTAAGTACATCAGGTAGAGGTAGAAGTGATGTAATCACACTGATATAATGAGCCATTAAATTTCCCCACAGTGGGATGAATAAAGTATCCTTGCATCCTGGAGGAACAAATCTGGATCTGACTTTGAACGCAATCATAATATATAGGTCGCAGATTCTTAATACCCCACTGCCATACCAAGTTGATAGCTTCAATACATAACAAGGTCAATCCATGTCGCAGATTCTTAATACACCACTGCCATACCAAGTTGATAGCTTCAATACATAACAAGGTCAATCCATGTCACAGATTCTTAATACCCCACTACCATACTCAGATGATAGCTTCATTACATAACAACAAGGTCAATCCATGTCCCAGAATCTTAATACCCCACTACCACCATACCAAGATGATAGCTTCAATTAAGGTCAATCCATTCACTTCATAACAACAAGGTCAATTCATGTTGCAGATCCTAAATACCCCACTTCCATATCAAGATGGTTAAGTACATCAAATAATAGTTAAGTTAAATACCCTGTATGTTAGTATGTGGAAACCACACAATCACTGCTTAGAGAGACCTACCCACATTTACTCATGAATAGTATGTATATTTCTGATACTTGAGTATAGCGAATTGGATTTCAAATGCCCTATAGGTTGTTTTAAGTTTTGTGAGCCAGGGCCAGCCAAACTAGAAATCAGCTTAAATTCATCTTAAGTCCATTTTTTGCTTAAGTCAAATTTATCAATATTGGTTAGCTTAAAAATTGCTTAAAATTAAAGAGTCAATTGTACGAATGCGCCGTCTAAGACGATTTTAAGCTAAGATTTTGCTAAGATGCTTTGATAAATCAGCTTAAGGTATTTGCTTAGGGACATCTAAACTTTTTTGACTTGAGACATTTGCTAAGCTGAGATTGATAAATCCCGGGCCTGATCTCTGGTTCTAATACTGCCAAACTTCACTTGGTTTCTTTCTGAGCTTCAACAATTAAACTAGCCAGGCGTTTAATTCCCTGTCAAAAAAACACATAATTTCCGATTTAAAAATTACTGATAAAGAATGTCAAAGAGGTAATCTGGATTTAATAAAACAAAAACAACATGGATGAAGACTGGAGGCACAACTTACAAGGAAAAATGGACTTCAAGGTTATTGTTATTATTTACCATTACCATACCAAGATGGTAGCTTCAATACATAACAAGGTCAATTCATGTCGCAGATTCTTAATACCCCACTACCATACTCAGATCATAGCTTCATTACATAACAAGGTCAATCCATGTTGCAGATTCTTAGGCTACGGTCACACTAGCGTCTCAAGCCTGGCTTGACTTAACGCGGGTGAGATTTCAAGCCAGGCTCAAAATTCTGGGTCGGTCACACTTCTAAGTTGGATTGACCTCCAAATTATGAAAGTCGAAACAGCAGAGCCGTAAAGAGAGAGTTTGGCCAACTCTGTTTCACGGGATTCGATATACGCGCGTGTGATTGGGTGGATCGCAATCAAAGATTTTACACCAGACGTGCCCGAACCACTCTTCTTCAAATGATCTTTTATCAGCTTGTATTGGGCTCGCAATGCCTTCACTTTTGTTTGAATTTGGGCCGTCGTTCTCTTCTCATGTCCGAGACTGGCTAATCTGTCAGCAAGCACGCCAAAAATTCCCGTTTTGTTGTTTGTTTTTTTATTTTCTATCCGGTCTCTCAGCTCGGGTTGGCCCCACAAATCTACCAGGTCAGCAGTTTCCCGGTCACTCCAAATCAATCGCATTATTATTAATTAAAATAATTTGAATTAACTTTTATGAAAAGTATGATTGCGTCTTGATTGAACACACGTTTTTTATTCAAGAACTTCCAAACGCAACGGCGTCATCAACTGTGATTGGTCGACAGCCGACGAGGAAATGTCAATCTCGGTCACGCCAGGGTCAATCCAGGGTCAATATGGGTGCTGAGCCGGGATCGAGATAGGTAGATTGAGATCGAGGTCACGCCAGGCGCGAGTCGGTGCAGATGCGGTCACATTACGAAAATCTCACCCGCGGTGAGTCAAGCCAGGCTTGAAACTCTAGTGTGACCGTAGCCTATATACCCTACTACCATACCAAGATAAGAGCTTCAATACATAACAAGGTCAATCCATGTCGCAGACTCTTAATACCCCACTATCATACCAAGATGATAGCTTCAATACATAACAAGGTCAATTCATGTCACAGATTCTTAATACCCCACTACCATACCAAGATGATAGCTTCAATTAAGGTCAATCCATGTCGCAGTCTCTTAATACCCCACTACCATACCAAGATGATAGCTTCAATCATTAACAAGGTCAATCCACGTCGCAGATTCTTAATACCCACTACCATACCAAGATGATAGCTTCAATTAAGGTCAATCCATGTCGCAGTCTCTTAATACCCCACTACCATACCAAGATGATAGCTTTAATTAAGGTCAATCCATGTCGCAGATTCTTAATACCCCACTACCGTAGCAGGATTATACCTCCACTACTGAACACTCACCTCATCCATCTGCTCATCTGTTGCTAGCGAGTAACATGCCCTTATATGGGATGATGGTTTTGATCGGTCCGGACAGAACGATATCCCCGGTACAAAGAGCACCTCCTTCTGTATAGCTTTCTCAGTTATAAGTTCGTAAGTATCATCTACACCAAGTAACTTGAACCAAATGAACATTCCACCACGCGGAACACTCCACTCAGCTAAACCTGTAATCGATATGAATTAAATCAAAGAAAAACTTTAGTATTTTATTACAAATAAATAGTTATTGCTAAAGAAGTGGGAATGAATGGCTGAGTGGCAAGGCTGGGGAAGCACCACTACAGCCTTAGTGTTGAGTACACACTGTCAAATTTTATTTTACAAAAAACATGTGACATACCTAAATATGGTCATGATGACATCACATCATGACCATATATAGGCACATCATGACCATATATAGGTGCATCATGACTATATATGGGCATACAACAGTTTTTTTTATAATCTGGACAGATCTTTTCAAAACATGAATCGCTAACCTTTAAGATACTTGTCTGCTGCTGCTAACATTACATCTCTCCTCGCCTCATAAAAATCAGCCACAGACTGAGTGTGCTCAAGAAACATTTGCATACCCCACGTCTCCAGTAATTTATACACAAACATCTGTAAATTAAACAAATCAGTAGAGATGCTGTTCTATGAGTGAGATATTTACCGGGATAAACCGATAAATGACTTTGCTTGGCCTAGTCTAGCCTGTAGATGGGCCTAGGCCATGTGTGGCTAGCCTAGGCCCAGCTAGAGGCTAGACTTGGCCATGCAAAAGCATTTATCGGGTTATTTCACGAAACAGACAGTGAAGTTTGATGTTGACTTAAAGAGTGAATACAAAAAACATGAATCCTATTCATAAAATTTCAACATCAAAGAAATCAATCACAGATAAATGTAAAAATACAATTGGTTGTATAATGAACAAATGACCTATCTCAACTAAAGAGGTTATGTATTCACATGGAATGGTACATAATAATTGAAGAAAGACCTCTTTCAATTTTCGAAAGAAAAGGTCTCAGGACAAGGTCAATGTCACAGAAATTCGATTTTATATCCTAAACAGTTAATTGACAAATAAGACCTTAATTTGAATTGCCATACAGATAAAAAATCATTGGCATCAAGAAATGGTGAATAGAGATATTAGCTAAATGGAAAAGTACTATTAATGTCATTGCATTCTTTCCATGTATTAGTTTAAATATAGTTTGCAATATTTATCACACAGTTTCCTTGCTAATTCATATTCCTCATGAGTTAGATATCTTTTTGTTTTAATATGGTATTCATTTTGAATTTCTAGGTCATCAAAAAATAGATGATATGTAAGTTCAAGAGCACCTAAATAAATAAGTTACAAGAAAACAATGGGCTTATCGACTGGTTCATTTCATTGAGTACAAATTTTTGTTGAGTATTATTTTGATATGACTGGTTCGTAAAATAGACTTTGTTGACAGCGAAAATGAACGTAACCAGAATGCGTTAATCAGCGTTAATTCATGCATGTGACCAAAAAAAATATGGCTGATTGGCTAATTTAGCCACAACATTTGCATTAATATAATTTAGATTAAATTTCAGAAAATAAAAATTATATTTACCAACATTGAAGTAAAAAAAAATTGTAGGCTAACAGAATTCAAACACTGGATGAAAACAATTTTTTGACGAAAAACCCATACTGCGAAAATCCGAAGCTGCCTTGATTATGCAACATGTATAGCATTAACTATGCAGCCATTTTGTTTTGTCGAGTAACCAGTTTTCTATTCGACTGGTCATCTTTGTTAAGTAGATTTTTACAACTGCGCAGGTGGCCATGGTTTCACCAAGCACGACCAATCCAATACGGCAAATTTGGCTGAATACAATGGGTGATCCCATTATTTTTTTAGGGTGTGCAGTGTCGCCCTTCATACTTATTGTTGGTACTGTATTCAAGCACAGGCTGGAGGTATGCACTCTTATGGAGTGACGGCTCTAGTTTTTAATGCTGCTATCATCATACTCACTTGAGAAATACCGCTGGCGTGAAGAACTGACGCCATTAGATGGTAATTAATTCTTTTCAGCAATGCCTGAGGACCAGTTACGAACCCAATCCGTAACCTAAAATAAAATATTCAGCATATCAGCTTGTACTCAATTAACATGACAATTTAAGATGGGAACATTGCGTAATGGTACAAATGGCGAGTCGAGTAACCGAACGGTAGGTAAGGCAGAGGCGGCACTAGATACAGCTTTATCAGCGCTGGTTTTAGACACTCTCTCACCCATGGTTCGTTTTCCAGAACAAAGTCTTCTCAGATAAGGACATAAAATGGACGTCCAGTGTACACATCTGGCTCGTGTGCATTTTATAGAACCAATTGCATTTTCGGAAGAGCTGCGTCGTTATGGAATGATGTGAACATGAAGCGCCCTTTTTACGTGCTGCTATATTATCACGGACTACGCCCATATGCAATTCAGCACAATGACGCTGCATGTTACTGTATGAGTTATTCTTCTACCTTTACCTTTTACCTTACCTAAGAACTGCCATAAAAACACCACTTTACACAATCAATGAAAACTTTGCTAAAAAGATGGAAGAATTGATACGCAGAGAGCAAAAATACATGAGACAGCACAGTTAAAGATAAGCTGCACTACTTTACTCTGAACAGCGATCATCAGGTCAAAAATCCTGAAAGTGTTACAGGCCCCTGAGATGTCTATTTGTCTTAAAAGCATTCTATACAGGACATGTGATAATTTTACATCAGTGTCTCTTGAGAGTATAGACTGAGAGTTGAGGCTTAGGGAGAGGTTTTTGAATGACTGTGGTATTTCTTGCCGGAATCAAACACCAAAACTTTTGGATACATACGCAGATTCAAAGGGGAGGTGATAGAGATGGCTTGCCAGCTACCACGCCTCACCAGTGCCATAAACATAAAATTTCATACCTCAGCCCAAAGCATGGTGGGGTTGAACTAACCTCATTTTGTAAAAGAAAACTTTCTGGGGGCCCTGCACTTAAAATTTCTGGATTAGCCACTGGATAGGAATACAAAAATCTAACACTCCTTTAACACTATAACATTTTCTGTAACAAATATTTCATTGCCCATTATATAGTGCGAAATGAGCTTATAATCAGACAAGTAAAGGCTGCAACATTATGTTTTTTTGATTCAATTAAAAAAATATTCAATTTTTAATTCAAATGTTGTAACCCATTTTTTTTTTCAGTTATTTTTTCTTACCCTGCTGAAAGGACTTTGGAGAAAGAATCAAACCTAAGTACCCTTCCATCCACATCCATAGACAAGAAACTCGGAACTTTAGGCTGAAAAAAAAGTCTATCAGTTCAATGGTAAGGACAGTTTTTGTGTCTACTTCTCCCGTGGGGACTGTTAGACACTTAGTAATTGTCTCACCTGTAAGTTGTCATGAGTAAATCCAGTTTAAAAGTTCATATTTCAAAGAGAGGAACTATGGGATACCATTGGATCATAAGCTAAAGATAGAAATTAACAGTCTGTGTAAATATAAATCGAGCCTCTACATCGAATCTACCCCAAAAAAATGTCAAGCATCAGACACAAATGCCCATTGTGAACATAATTTTTAAAGACAAGGCTCAGTCGAATGATGATATCACACACTTAATTCAATTAAACTATTATTAGGTAGTTTTTGCGACCTTAACCTTAGCGTTAATGGATGACGTCAATTTATTCATCTTGCAATGCGGAGTATGTTATTTTCAGGACTTTATGAGCTCGACGTACGTTAGTTACAGGTTTGTGCATGCATCTTTTGATTTATTTACAAAAGGGGCGGAGCTATCGCGCTGCATTTTTGGTACTAAAGTTAAAGTTAAGGTAAACGTCATGCATCAAAAACTCCCTATTGCTTTCACCGGGTTCCATCGTAACACAGTAAAATAGACAGTAACAATGCATGTTTAAATAAGTGATGAAATTGGAATCCATGAGAAACCATGATAAAATCATGATAAATTGAAAACAATGATATAACATAATTCCCTTTTTTAGTCTTACTACAATTTTTTTATTTCATATTTTTGTATGTCTCATTATGAGGCTTAAGCATATGGAAATGAGTTTTTTTTGTTTGTTTTTTTTTGTTATGAGAAAACATTTTCTAAATTTGAATTGAACCTAGGACCTTGGAATTAGAGGACAAGCATCTTAACCACAAAGCCATTTAATAACATATTCTAGTCTAACCTTATTAAACTGTAAGAAATAATAGGGATCATCTTCCAATATAATAAGGTTGTATTGCTGAGCCAGCTGATAAATATCCTGCTTTCTATGTAGAGGCAGACCACCTCCTGTTGGGTTGTCCCCGTTTGGTACAACGTACAACACCTTTGGAGCATCAGGGCTAGAGAACAAAACAAAAAAAAAAGAAAATACACTGGATTAAAATGTATTGGATTTCTTCTGTGTGAGAAACAGCAGGGATAACTCACAGACATCTAAAAATTGGCTTCCAATGGGGTTTTACTTGTGGTGAATTGGGCTATAACTGCAGAGGGTAACACTTCCAACACTTCAATATGTAAAACACATCAGAAAAAATGTTTGAATAATACAGTTGGACTTACCTAAGTTGAATCAAAAATGAAATTGGAAAAACTTTTCGATAAAACATCAAAAAGATTGCTGTCAGTTCAGCAACATCCCAATGAAAAAATGAAAATGATTGAAGCGAAAACTAAAAAATCACTTGAATATATAAATTAATTCAATTATTCATTATTTTTTAGCACAAATAGTATATTATTTACAGCATCCTCTACCTGGATTCGATATCATCAGGTGTCCATTTCGAGAGAGATTGTTTCAAACTGTCGACACATAAACCATCACCATCTGTCTTTACTTCCAAAAAATTTACTCCCAATGGCCTCATCTGAAGAAAAAAAAATCATTTTGCAAACTAATTTATATTTTTATATGAAATTAGTGGAGTAGCGGCTCTGGGATATAATTTAAGGGGGGAAGTAATATGTCCGACTTCAGGGGCTAAGTATTTATGGGCGTTTTAAAAAATTCAGACTTCTAGATGACCGCCAATGGTCAAATCACCAATGTTATGTTCTGACACGACTGATCAGACTCAGACGAAGCGATTGCTGAGACAGATTTGGCTTGGCGTATGCAGTACAGCACTGAGATAGGAAAACCAGGCCTTTTTTTTTTTTTTTTTTGGTCTTGTATTTGTATCATTTTTGTTCTCTGATGATCTTTATTTTAAAAAAAGTTTGTTAAAACAAGGTACAAAAAAGTCTTAGGGGAAAATATACCATTACTTACCATTACCTCAGCACCAGGATACAAAGGTGACCCAACTAAAACATTATCACCGCGAGCAAGAAGCATTTCACAGGCCTACATTATAAGGGGAAAAAGTAAGCAAAACATCTAAAGAATTGTTTAAACTATCAATTTTATTTATTTTAATTGTAATCTAATTTAAATTATTTATATTAAGCTATTTATATAACTTTGAATTAATTTATTATGTAACTTAAGTACTGAAAGGTTGTTATTTATATTACTGTTAATTAATTGGTTTCATAATCTCTTTTGTTTTGTTTTACTATGTGTATTGAGAGTTCCAGCTTCGACTGGATGGACCGCCCTCATTAAAGATTGTTGAAATAAAATAAAATAAATAAATAAAATAAATTAGCTGATTAATCACATATAAGACTTGCATCCCAAAACCAGTGTGCTGTCGTTAAACTGTAAAATACCATTACTTACCATTACCTCAGCACCAGGATACAAAGGTGACCCAACTAAAACATTATCACCGCGAGCAAGAAGCATTTCACAGGCCTACATTATAAGGAGAAAAAGTAAGCAAAACATCTAAAGAATTGTTTAAACTATGAAATTTTATTTATTTTAATTGCAATCTAATTTAAATTATTTATATTAAGCTATTTATATAACTTTGAATTAATTTATTATGTAACTTAAGTACTGAAAGGTTGTTATTTATATTACTGTTAATTAATTGGTTTCATAATCTCTTTTGTTTTGTTTTACTATGTGTATTGAGAGTTCCAGCTTCGACTGGATGGACCGCCCTCATTAAAGATTGTTGAAATAAAATAAAATAAATAAATAAAATAAATTAGCTGATTAATCACATATAAGGCTTGCATCCCAAAACCAGTGTGCTGTAAACTGAGTAATTAACATAAGGACATGGCAGTATTAATATACTGTACTTTAATCCACAGAAGCCATATTATTTTACTCGTGATTTTGGCAATAGTAAGTTGATTTCAGTAAATTGTATATCATGTTAAGGATTATAATTTTGAGAATATGAATATTAAAAAAGTCGATGTTCTTGTTTGATCAATGATGCAAACCAAAAATATTCTGTGCTACTGCATGCGATAATAATAATAATAATAATAATAATAATAATAATAATAATAATAATAATAAAAATAGTTGGTTTATAGCGCTATATAGAGTCTAAAAACGTGTGAAGCATGGACAAGCTCAAACTGTAATTTTCTTCAACCTATGGGTCTATCCGTGTCTGAGCTACACCGCTTTTGTCTGTCCACAACAGGGGCTGTATGGACAAGCACAGCAGGGTAACCCCTACTCATCTCGAAAGATGTACTGGGTTCTTTAATGGTGCAAATTGTGTACACTGGGCCTACGGTTTATAGTCCTCATCCAAGAAGACTTGTTCCACCTCCAGAACCATTAGACCGAGCGTGCATTTCGAACCAGCGTCAGTATTATGGATGTACTGTAGGTTACGTGACCCCTGCCTCACCCGCCAAGGTCATTCCTGTACTTCATCAACTAGATCACAACATTTGAAAGTACAGTCGCGGAGTACATAGATTTCATGGTGAGTACCGTACAATTACAGTTCACTTACTGTACACAAGGCCTGCTGGCTTCCAGTAGTGATAGTTAAGTCAGTCTGATTCTCATCTGTAGAGGTCAAGGTCGGAGGTCGATGCAGCTCTTTTTGCATTGTCATCAGCAATTTCTTCAAGTCTGTTAAACTACTCAGCAATAATATGAAATGTATTAGTAAATAGTAAGAATAATCTGTAAATTCAACAATATCAGGGCGATTTTACAATCTTATGAAAATGACAAATTAATCAATGAATTTTCGGGTCAATCCCCTTTATAGTAAGTCTCCATGTCTTACAAAAAACCATACTATTATATTCATAATAGGCAGACAAAACACTATTTCTAAGTTAATAATTTGGAGAAAGAAAAATGTTGAACATACGATAACATTAACAAAACTCAACTGTCAAATTTAGAAATAGGGGTTTACTGGTTTAGATTCTTGCCTTGGAATTGAAGGTCTTGGGTTCAAATCTTGCTGTAACACCAAGATTTTTTTCTTACAGTCAAAACTCAACTCCAATGCCTGAGCCATATAATTAGATTAAGGCAGGCTATCACATTTTATTTGACAATAACATGTGACATGGCTAAATATGGTCATGATGACATCACACTGTGACCATATATAGGCACATCATGACTATATATGGTCAAAGAATATTAGATAGTGTGGATAGGGCTTAAATATGAGCATCATATGTGTTTATTTCTCTAGCATTTTTTAAATATGATTTTTGTTTGGCCCAATGGAAATTAATATTATCTTATTATTGTAAGGTTTGCAACTTCCCAATTTTAATTAGTAAAAACTGTTTTATAGGAAAAACAATAAGACAATTATAGTTGTAATATTTTTCTATTCCCCTATGGGGACAACAAGTAGTGTGACCCAAAAAGTCAATTCTGAACACAGCTTCAGTTTGTAAATATAAAACTCCAATGTTTATAGAATATCACTCCATACTGTATTGGAAGAAGCACTTGGTGAGAGGAGCTATGTGAAGAAGCAAAAACCTATTACAGAACTAAAAATAATAGCTCACCCTGGCGTAGGCGAATACTGCAACGCTTTACTCATATCATTTGCATCTATTTTGATGGAACTTCCATCTCTGTAAAGATACAATCAATAACAGAAATTTTTGAAATATAATTGAAGGTCAGTAAATAAAAGGAAATATTTACAAATTTATCTGCAAAATAAGCAAATTTAAACATTATTTACTTGATATAAAGAAATTTGTAGAAAATATGTAAACATAAATAGTATTTGACAATTTTAAAACATAATTACTGGTATTCGGGACTGGAATGCTCTCCTAAATGAACGGACACTTTCGGACCAACTTAATGATTTTGAAAGAAGGCTCAAGTTCCTTGTTAATCAGTAACATCTTGGAAAAACTCTTGTGCAATTTTGTCATTGAATTTGACTACTCTTATGTTTTTAAATTTTAGAATGTTCAAATTTGTTATTGTTATATTTTATCATTTCAAATTTTTACATTTTTAACTTTTTACTTTTTAAAATTTTAACTTTTTGAATTGTTATTTTTTCAAATGTTTTATATTTGAATGTTTTTTCCTTTCTGAAATTGTTATCCTCCATTTTGAACTTGTTTGATGTTTGTCAATGCTGTTTATTTGTCTGGGATCCCATTAACAATGAGCCAGCATTTGCTAACTTTATGGGCCATCCTAGTTCTCCAATCACTCTGTTTGATTTTAGGTTTTTACTGTTTAAATCGTTTTATTTTTGCTTTGTGCAACCACTCTAATGTTTTGCGTGTTGGATTACCTAATTGAATTCAATAATGTATGATTCAGAATAATGTGCGAAACAGGACAAATTATCAATGATAAGTTTTAGTTTAAAATGCATTAAATTACAGGGAAATAGGCTGGTTTTGGTCTGGGGGGTGGGAAACAGCTCGGGGGATGTGAAAATTGAGAATGCAGAATTAAATCCCTATACCGATGAAAACCTGATCATTTTTAGTATTGTAACCCACTTAGTGGAACAAATTTGCAACCACACCCTCTCCCCCATCCCACACCTATGAATTATATGAAGTAAAATATTATGACTAACATGAAAATTTAAAAAAAAATGATGATGATCAAAATCAAGTTTAAAAAATAAATTTGTAAAAATATAAGGTAGATTTTGTTAATCAATGTAAACTTGTTAAAAATAAATTGGTATCACTACAATGTAAAAAATTATTATTAAGAAAAAATTTAAATGAAAGATTGATAATAAATTACCTCATTTTTATAGATGCTTCTTCAAAAGGGAATAATGTACTATTTGGGTTCCCATTTGCCATTGAAATCGTGGTTGGTGGGCTCCTGTCAATAACTTCAGCTATAAAATTATTGGAAGCAAGCAAAAATTAATAAACAAATTCATAAAACATTAAAGTAAGATGATGTATAGTGTATATGAACAAAAAAAATAACCAAAAGAGAATTATAAATTGCCTGATATTGATACTAAACAAACTGTGACAAACATTTATAGGGGAGGTCCATTTATTATCTCTTGTCTGTCTGTCTGTTGGGAAATTACGCAAAAACTATGAAACGGATAATCATAAAATTTAGTAAAATGGTACAAAATAATCTAAGAAAGAGATGATTCACTTTTGGGGAGAAAGTTCAAAGGTTAAGGTCACAGAAATTTGATTTTTGTTTTTTGGTTTATTTTTATTCTCGAGAATAAAAGAAAATAATAGAATCCATCCATCATACATGGACTGTATATTCTTATTTCGGCTCAGGGCGGAAAATAATGGAATTGTTAATCGTACACAGCCTGCGAATTGTTCGGTATTCAGGCAGAGGGCGGTACATATACATTCTATGAAGTGACTACGCTAGTTTCTGCTGTAACATCTTTGAAGTATTTATTGAAAAATCCAATGAAAAAGTTGCAAATATAAACAAGAACTAAAATAATGTTTGATGTTCACTAAAATCCTTTTATCACTGGCTTGGTAGCTTAGCATAAAAACACAAAAAACATGTGTGCGTTTATGTGTTTGTAAAACATGTGCATTCCTGCCTCCGTTCTGATTGGACAGTTGTTAAGTTTGATTGACACTGCTATAAACTGGGTCAACTTACCAAGTACTCGCAAAGGGGAAGGTTGCCTTGCCTCGCTTATTGCGTTTAAAAATCTTCTGTAATTCATCATGTTGAATTTGTTTTCTGAATCATAACAAAACTGCAAATGATGAGCAAGATGAACTTACAAAATTTCCTATAAAAAGAATGTTTCATTGTTACTATGCTTGCTGATGTACATAAGTAACTTCAAAGCATATAGACCAATTGATCTGGAGGGGGGGGAGAAGGGGCTTTGTATCTGAAGAAAGGCACTACGTAAACACACAAATATAATAAATTAATTTTTAGCAGGAAATAATATATTAAGTAGACTATAATAACTTACAACTTAGTATCTCTGAATAAGTTTTAAACTTTCAACTGCAGTCATATTCACAATGACACATGGAAGATTAAAATTTTAAAAAACATAAAAATTACAGTAAAATTCTCAAATAAGCTGCTAAAGTCTGTATAAAATCCATTAACCAAGTCACTGTGCTTTTTGAATTGGATGTTGCTACTTGGAAAAAAAAAAATCAACCCCAGATATTTTTCCTGGGCAACAATTGCTTGGTTAAACTCTCAGCGTAGCTTGAATAATGTGCTCAAAAAATATTCGCAGTACACTTTTTTTAACAAGATAATAGGCTAGGTCCTGGCCCTCGCCCTCCCCGTCAGAAAGGCATGGACCCCTGCTATCTGACGCCACGAAGAGATCGTCGGATCTAAAATAAAAATAATAATTTGCTTAATATTCAAATAATATTATTTTAATTGACACTAATCTAGGGACCGGGACATACCTACTACTACTAAGCTACCTAGCTAGGCTTACAGCTAGGGTTAGGCTCTATATAATATAGACTCTAGCCTAGGCGCTCCTTCTAGCTAGGCCTGAAGTCTGCCGGTGATTCGGTCTGGTTGGCCTTTCTAGACTAGAGCCTAGCAATTCCTAGGCTATAGCTAGCCAGAGAATGCACCTAGGGCCTAGGCCTAGGCTAACCAGGGCTAAAACGGCTATGACTATTATTTATAAATAGAGCCTACTTCCGATTCTATTAGTACGCCACCCTAACCATAACATTAACAAATAGCTAAAGCAATAATAATATACATTACCTACTCTGTTTGATTTGAGAGCATATTGCAGCAGGAAAACTTCACTCATCCGTGACAAATGTATGCTATGGAACGCAGGGAGTGCCACAAGTAAGTCAATCCATATGAATCCAACACACTTTTTTGCCCGACCCCCTTGAAATCGCCCAATATTTTGCATGTTTGGGGTTCTACCTGAGATAACCCCACAGTGAAATTTTTGGCTCCGTGCCAGCATTTTCTGATGAGTTAGAGCAATTTGAAATTTTCATGAGATTTGGCTAAAAAACTCTCCTTCTGACAGACAACTGCTGATATCCCTCTTGAAACTCAACGTATTGGAGAAATTCTGGTACCGTTGGATAGAGGAGATGATTCTCACGTGAACTTGACCTTTGACCCAAAATATCACAAAAGTATATATCTCGATTTTTGGAAAATTCACACCTCAGCTAGGACACTTAGCCCACAGGATGCCACTAAAGTTTCATTGTGGGCAAATGAAATGACTGTAGACTACATTTTGTTCCTAGGTATTGATAGTTTCACTGAGTTTCCAGTAAATCTGCTGATAGATTCTATGAAACTGGCACCATGGTATAGTGAAAATCAGGGGCCCCGTGACCATTTTTCTGGGACCAAGGTTTCACTGCTGATTTAGCATCACTAGAGCATAAATAAGAAATTGAGCGAGGGAGAACCCCCAGAAAAAGGGTGGAACATATTTTTTTGGCGGCCATTTTCAAAATGGCCGCCAAAATTATGATATTGAATCATAACTTCACTTATATCCAATGAAAAAGGGCAAATCTGGTGGCTAACTATAATATGTTATTATGGTCACTGAGGCCAATGAGACAGGTTTCGAAAACTTAAAATGGCAGCCATATTGAAACTCAAGATGGCAGTCTTAAAAATGGTAAAACATTTATTTTTCAGTATAATTCCACATTTTCTCTATGGAAAATGGTAAATTTGGATCTAATCACATGATTTTGGGCTCTCTGAATACAATAAATATAGTTTCAAAAAGCTAGGATTGTAGTCATTTTTAAATTAAAGATGGCCACCATAAATATCCTCAAAAATCGAATATTTTAGTTTTTAACTCCACTTCTTTGATGAAAAATGCTAAATTTGGTGTTTAAGCATATGTTATTGGGCTCTTTGAGTCCAATATACATGGTTTCATATATCTAGGATGGCAGCTATTTTGGAATTCAAATGGCCGCCATAAAAACCACCGAAAATTGAATATTTTGGCATGTAACTCCACTTCTATTTGGTGAAAAACGCAAAATTTTGTGTCAAATTATATGGTTTTGTGTCAACTGAGATGGCTGCCATGAAAATTGTCAAAAATCAATATATAGAGAGAGACAACATGTGATTAGACACGAAATTGTTGCCATTTTTGCTACAAAAAAATTAAACAATTGACACTTTTCTTCACTTTTAAAATGGCTGCCATCCTAAATTATTTGAAATCATGTTTATTGAACTCAGTTGACTCAATAGCATATAATTTTGACACCAAATTTAGCATTTATCATCAAATAGAAGTGAAATTACAGAATATTCATTTTTTGATGGTTTTTATCGCGGCAATCTTGAAATTTAAAATGGTTGTTATTCTAGATTTATGAAACCATGCAAATCTTTAAACACCAAATTTAGCAGTTTTTGTTCAAAGAGAAGTGGAATTACATACTAAAATATTCGATTTTTTAGGACATTTATGGCGGCCATCTTGAATTTGAAAATGACTACATTCCTAGCTTTTTGAAAGTATGTGTATTGTATTCAGAGAGCCCAAAATCATATGATTAGATCCAAATTTACCATTTGCTTTAGAGGATATGTGGGATTATGCTGAAATATTATTTTTTGACCATTTTTAAGGCTGCCATCTTGAATTTCAATATGGCTGCCATTTTACGTTTTCGAAACCTGTTTCATTGGCCTCAGTGACCGCAATAACATGTAGTTAGACACCAGATTTGCCCTTTTTCATTGGATATAAGGGAAGTTATTAGTCAACATCATAATATGTTCCGCCCTTTTTCTAGTAGTTCCCCCTCGCTCAATTTTCTTATTTATATCCTAGTGATGCTAAATCAGCAGTGAAACCTTGGTCCCAGAAAAATGGTTACGGGGCCCCTGATTTTCACTATACTATGGTGCCAGTTTTTCAGCAAAAAAGTGCATTGGATTCATATGGAATGACTCAGGTGAGCATTACTTTGCAATCTTCCTTTGAGAGTAACTTGTCAGCGCACCAACCATTTCGTTGTTTAAAAGAGAGGAATAGGCCTCATTAGCACAATAGCACGATAAGAGGTTCAAAAGGCTCAGCCAAATAAGATAAGATAAGATTGTGCAATCAAAAAATATAAAATTAATATTAAAAAAATCAATATTAATAATAAAAAAAAACTAATGATAATAAACAACAATAATCTTTACTATTAAGTTAAGACACCGTCGTTATAATACAGTAATTAAGAAAAAAACAAAAGTAGAACATTTCTTTTTACAGTCACTGTATTAATGTTATTTAAACAAACTCCAGCAATAAAAAATACTCCGATTTTTGCATAATATTGATTGATTGATTTGATCGTTATTCGATGTATTCGCCGGCTGCTCGCGATTTTTTTTCCATACGAAACATTTGCATGATACTCCACTCGGGCCGTCTCGGATTGATTCGACACGAGTTAGTTTGATACGAACAAAAGCCGGCACTTCGCAATGTCGTGACGCTCGAGTATTCCATACATTTACTGTACTGTTCTTTATTTATGTTTACCTACGGTAGGCCTATGAAATCTTACCGATTTATGGGATGTAGGCTACGTCAGTAACTAACTGTGAGCTTCTGGTACGTTGTTATCAAATGTAATACTACCTACTACAACAACAACAGCTAGTGGTAGTACCCCATTCTATAGTATCAGTAGTAAATAGGTACATTCCTGTCAAAGGTTAGAGCAAAAGAGGCTAAACTAGTGGGCCTAGTTAAAAGTTTAGTTCCTACCGGCTTGCCCCCCCCCCGCCCCCCAGGTTCCTAGTGCCTGACACAACAGTCACGCTTCGCATGCCATTGACTAAAATTTCGAAAAAAATTAAAACATGAAATTAAAATGACAGTGAGTAAAAAAATATTAAATATAATATAAATTAAATATATATCTCCGGCATTAATAAACTTGGTCTAAGCCTTGTAATGTAATTAATATTAAATAATAATAATAATAATAATAATAATAATAATAATAATAATAATAATAATAATAATAATAATAATAATAATAATAATAATAAATAATAATAATAATAATATATAATTTAATTAACCATATAATTTCGCCATTAATTAACTTAGTCTAAGCCTTGTAATCAAGAAGCACCTATTAGGCCTATAATTTAACTCCCTGCCTTAATTGTTAGTAATTCTAGGCGGAAGTAGTTCAACTCGGCCCCAGTCTACTCGGCCTCAACACAGCCCCATGTCAACTTGGCCCCAATCAGGGACGTAGCCAGGATTTTTAAAAGGGGGGAGGGGAATGGAGCCGTTATGCGAGATACGTATGACCTCGGCGGGGTCCAGGGGGATGAACACCCTCCCCCCACCCCTGTGAAGTAGCGCACTGAACGTTTTAAGGACTGTTTTGAGAGGATAAAGTGAAAATTGTATTAGACACATCGTAAATAATATTAGTAGGCCCAGCAATCTTATAATAAATCAACAGAATCCATGAATTCGAAATTCGATTTTCACAGACTGAGGAACCACCCACCTCAGCCCCACCATGGTTGGGGCTGAGGTAAGAAAATTTATGATTAGGGCACTTCTAGATGGCCGGAAATTACACTTTCATACTTAAATTTGAATATATTTTCCTTTTTTTTTCCTCAAAAAAAAAAAAAATAAATTCTTATCTAAAAGTCATAATCACGAAAAAGGGGCATGAAAAACCAGCTCACATTCTAAAAACAAATTTATGCCCCCTCTTCTCAGCAGTCACAAGACACACTCTGAGTCAGGTGCCGACTCGATGCAGTTTAATGTCACACCCAGAAGTGCGCAGATCTGTTT
>NW_022733874.1:195318-207110 GCF_011630105.1 Anneissia japonica | reverse complement strand
GGTTACTGCGGTATATAGACTGTGTATTCATATAGTAATTGTTCACTATTCGATTGTTAAAAAGCAACAGTAGAGTTTGGTATTGTTCATCGTAGCGTTAGTATCAAGGTCTGCTAGTTATCACTGACTGAGGAAAGGCTTTGCATACAGGTAAGTCATGCTCGATTGGCAATAGGCCTACAAATATTTGTTTTAATCCTACTGCTTAAGATAATTGCTCCTCAATCTTTTTGTTAATTCAGACGTTTTATTGTGAATTGAACGTCTATAAGATTCATGCATTGCCAAAGGAAAGTCATGTTTCTTCAGAGTAAGGCTCTCACTGATTGTAAAGCTGTCTCTTATACACATCTAACCAGCTCACATTCTAAAAACAAATTTATGCCCCCTCTCCTCAGCAGTCACAAGACACACTCTGAGTCAGGTGCCGACTCGATGCAGTTTAATGTCACACCCAGAAGGGCGCAGATCTGTTTTGTAAGGTTGAGGGGGAGGACATTTTGTGAGTCGGCACCTACCTCAAACTCACCATGGTTGGAGCTGAGGAGCGAAAATGTGAGGAAATAATACCTCTAGATGGCCAGAAACAAACTTTTAGTAAAATTCATTATCATCACATGACCGTTACCGGTAGTCCAAATGAAGCGCCTAAAATAAAATCTCATGGTTTTTTTCATAAAGGTTTTTCTCCAACCAAAAAGATCTTATTAATGTGTGTGATATATCATAGAAAACAAAGCTTAAAAACATTGTCTTTGAGTATGTTATTTACATACTTCAAAACCGTGATTTCACAACCACCTCAGCCCCACCATGGTTGGGGCTGAGGCGAGAAAATTTGAGGAAATAGTACCTCTAGATGGCCGGAAATCACACTTTCACATGGTAAAATTCATTATCATCACATCACCATTACATAGTCATAGTGAAACGCCAACAAATTTCTAATGTACTTTATCAGAGATCTACTTGATACCCAGGACAACTTGACCTAACTATAATTTAATATATAAGCTTATAACTATCATCAACAAATCACAACTTTATTTTTCGCCTTTAGCACAATTTCCTTTACATTTTAATATTATTAATATTACTATCAATTATCATCAACATCATCATCACCATTATTATTATTGTTAGTATTATTATTATTATTATTATTATTATTATTATTACTATTATTAATATTATTATTATTATCATTATTACTATTACTATTATTACTATTATTATTATTATTATTATTATTATTATTATTATTATTATTATTATTATTGCTAATAGTATAGTATTATTAAACAATAGGCCCTACTTTAAAGAAGCTTGCAAAAGGGTAAAAACCAAACTGAGCCATACAGTATCACATTTCTGTAACTTAAAAGACTTGGCCTGGGATTTATGGATTTTTAAAAATCACGCTTAGACATGTGTTATAATTATAGTAGGCCAGGCCTGTGCAAAACGAGTACTGATGCATTTTTACGTATTTTAGAAGCATTCATTTTGAGTGGTCCCAGGAAATAATTTGTATTGGCTAAGAAAAAAGCTTAAAAAATTTTACACTGTACAAAGGTGGGGGGGGGAGCCGCGGCTCTAACGGCTCCCCCTGGATACGTCCCTGGCCCCAATTCAACTTGGCTCCAAGTATGTCGTTATTATCATTAGTTATTCTATATATACTTTTTTATATTTTTATTAATATTATTTAAATGCAGTTTTAATTTTGTAAGTGCATGTAAATGAAAAGAAATAACAATGGCAACGATTTCAAACACTTGTTGGCTTTGCATTCAAATCTCTTGGTAAAATATTCAATAAATAGGCCCTACACAGTAAATTGTGACCGAGCGAGTTGACGTGGCGCCGAGTTGACTTGGGGGCCGAGTTGACTTTGACCTCCAGAATTGAGATTTTCGAGTAGAGTCAGCCGAGGCAGCCTGAATATAGTTTCATGCAAATGTTTCGTACGGGAAAAAAAATCGCCGCCGCCTCGTTTCGCGGTGCAATTAACAAGCCGTCATTTTCAGACTGTCGCCACCAAAGGAAATGATTTGTTGTGACGTGACTACTTTGGTATCTGGCATCATCTTTTGGTTAATATTCTGGAAACCTCCAGATTTTTTTGGTAAATTAAAAAAAAAAACTCCAGATTTTCATGACCCAAGGGTTAGCAAGTCTGTCATATTATTAAAAGATATTACCCATTGAGTGTTTTGTGGTTCTAAACTAATTATCTTTTAAACTATATATTTGACAAGGAATTTGCGTTATAGTATCGATCCGTTTCCATTGTGAATGGTCTAATCAGCATCTCTATGGTTTCTCAACTAAACCAATTCTAGCTTGGACTTTCTAGTTGCTCCTTATATAAGCATAAAAGGATTTGGAATATTTATTAAGATTTAACATAATTTTTTTCCCATACCTCGCCTGGGCTTGCCTATAACATATATATCTAGTCTTCTTATTTTGTTTTTTGTACCGGATTTCCCCAAGAGTGGCGTGTTGCTTTATATAATCGATATAATCTATATTTATCTTTAATAGTCTTCTCGACGTTTACCGTTATCCATCTTCAGTTTTTTTTCTTGTCGCTTCTTCAGATTTTTGGTTGGTGTAATACAGTATTCTTATTACTGTACTGCGGTATATAGACTGTGTATTCATATAGTAATTGTTCACTATTCGATTGTTAAAAAGCAACAGTAGAGTTTGGTATTGTTCATCGTAGCGTTAGTATCAAGGTCTGCTAGTTATCACTGACTGAGGAAAGGCTTTGCATACAGGTAAGTCATGCTCGATTGGCAATAGGCCTACAAATATTTGTTTTAATCCTACTGCTTAAGATAATTGCTCCTCAATCTTTTTGTTAATTCAGACGTTTTATTGTGAATTGAACGTCTATAAGATTCATGCATTGCCAAAGGAAAGTCATGTTTCTTCAGAGTAAGGCTCTCACTCGTTGTAAAGTTGCGAATGTCTTTTATTTTTTATTTATTTTTTTTTTTGTATTTTTAACATAATGAATATTGCAATAGTTCATCCTATCGTATGGTACACACTCTAAAACTATTCTTTTCTGAGCATTAAATGAACGTACGAGAGAACGAACGAACGAACGAACGAACGAACGAACGAACGAACGAACGAGAATAGGGATCTAGCCACCACTTAAAAATCCATTCATATGCAGAAATTAGTGTATATAGAAATTGGAAAATAATAATGAAAGTTATAATGAAAAGTAGACCTACCAGTCGTTGTATATTATTATATTGTATTAGATATTTTACAGTGTGAATGGAGTTCATTGCATTGTTGAGGTCATAGACAGTATAATAGACAGACGAGGTTACGCAATCATGATGCCTGGACATCGTTTGTTGTTGTATTATTTACACTAATCCCAAATTAATATGAACAATATTATTATTATTTGGCTAGAAGAGATCACCAAATTACATATACGCATCGGGTTGGAGAGTTTATCTTTATCATCTTGACGTAAAACACCATATTATTCTGGTTGTCTCGCACGTTGGTCTGGTCTGTGTGTAGCAATATTGTAATTAAATTTGGTCGTTAATCTATGCATGTTGATTGAGTCCAAGTAGGCTTTAAATGACTTTATTTTAGGTTATTAGCGAAAATCCTCACTTAGGCCACCCCATTATTCTACTGTCATCATATTCATATATGTAGGACTGGTGACTGTCCTTGTAAAATGCAATATGCGAGGGTTATATAATCCTAATCTGGCTTATGCCGTCCTGTATATTGTATATACAACCAGATTACAACAGTTTAATTACTATACTGGAACAGCCTTAAACGCCGGGAACCAGCGTAGATTTTTTAACCAATTTTTAAATACGCCATTTTGGAGTTCATCCGAATTATGACTGTAAACACACGCATTTACAGGGTTTTTTGGATTCAAAATAGTACGTATACAGGTATGTATATCATGTCTTTCTCTAAAAGTTTAGACTTATATTAACTCTAATGCTTTAAAAAACATTAAAGTTCAGTCAACCTAGGCCTAGACCAAGGCCCTCGGCATAACCTAGTTTAGGCCTAGATGAACAACTTTCGGCTAGCCTAGATCATGTGTGGGAAAAAGCCGGGCCTCTCGCTTAGGGGTGAAGGGCCTAGGTATTTAGAATTGCCAAGAGGCTCCCTACTTTGAGTGTCATAGTGGGTCCCCCTAATAGTACCTTCCTAGTGTTATCTAGATGTGTATAAGAGACCTATATGAACCTGTCTCTTATACACATCTAGATGTGTATAAGAGACAAGTATTAGGCTTAAGGCCTACTAGTACTATAGAGCCCTATCTATGTAGACATAGGTCTCTAACCTAGGCATAGCCTAGACTCGATTTTATTACAGAGGTTCAACCTAACCACGCCTAGGCTAGGCTCCCCCTCCCCCCGCCACTCCCTCCCTTCCTAGTCTAAGTCTGGCTTAAATACTGCATTATTTACTAGATTTACTGCTCAGTGCAGCTAACTGGTTATTGGTATTAATGAATGTTATCAGTTGAAAACTACCCTTGGAATAAAAAGAAATGTCCAGGGAGGAAATTTTACAGATTGACCACCTAATAATAATAATAATTAATAATCATATTTAAAAAAAAAATTGTAAATCAGATATTGATCATTTTAGGGATGTTGTATTGTTCATCGTAGCGTTAGTATCAAGGTCTGCTAGTTATCACTGACTGAGGAAAGGCTTTGCATACAGGTAAGTCATGCTCGATTGGCAATAGGCCTACAAATATTTGTTTTAATCCTACTGCTTAAGATAATTGCTCCTCAATCTTTTTGTTAATTCAGACGTTTTATTGTGAATTGAACGTCTATAAGATTCATGCATTGCCAAAGGAAAGTCATGTTTCTTCAGAGTAAGGCTCTCACTCGTTGTAAAGTTGCGAATGTCTTTTATTTTTTATTTATTTTTTTTTTTGTATTTTTAACATAATGAATATTGCAATAGTTCATCCTATCGTATGGTACACACTCTAAAACTATTCTTTTCTGAGCATTAAATGAACGTACGAGAGAACGAACGAACGAACGGACGAACGAACGAACGAACGAACGAACGAACGAACGAACGAACGAACGAACGAACGAGAATAGGGATCTAGCCACCACTTAAAAATCCATTCATATGCAGAAATTAGTGTATATAGAAATTGGAAAATAATAATGAAAGTTATAATGAAAAAGTAGACCTACCAGTCGTTGTATATTATTATACTGTATTAGATATTTTACAGTGTGAATGGAGTTCATTGCATTGTTGAGGTCATAGACAGTATAATAGACAGACGAGGTTACGCAATCATGACGCCTGGACATCGTTTGTTGTTGTATTATTTACACTAATCCCAAATTAATATGAACAATATTATTATTATTTGGCTAGAAGAGATCACCAAATTACATATACGCATCGGGTTGGAGAGTTTATCTTTATCATCTTGACGTAAAACACCATATTATTCTGGTTGTCTCGCACGTTGGTTTGGTCTGTGCGTAGCAATATTGTAATTAAATTTGGTCGTTAATCTATACATGTTGATTGAGTCCAAGTAGGCTTTAAATGACTTTATTTTAGGTTATTAGCGAATATCCTCACTTAGGTAATTCCATTCCAGGAATTGACCTAGGTTATTAATGTTTGATGGTAGCAGTCTTTGTTACATGACCTTATAAACATACCACCGGAATTCCTGGGTGCAATTTTTTGGTGGAAGGGAAACATTTATGATTTAGATCGTATCTAAAGCGTATGGAAGGTTCTTATATATTGCTGTAATGGTTAAAGCATGTGAATTCTTAATTTAAATGATTGTGGTCAGAGTGGATGTGACAAATCCCACAGTTCTAAAAGGGATAGGTACATTCCTGCAATGTGGGTTAGGAAGAGATGACACATCAATCTTGCTGTAGTTAAAAAAAAATTACTTAATTAATTACGAGGATATTGAATTTATAATTATGGGATGAGTTTAAGTAGGACTTAAGAACTTAGATTAGATGGGCAGTTAGTAGTAAGAGATGGATAGAGTCGAACTTTGGATTTAGAACAATGTAGAGAACTGTGGAATAAAACACTAGGCTAAGTTGCAAATATTGTACATATGGACTACTTTTCATTTCTTTTCGTGAATCAAATGTATGGCGAGCCGAGTTGTCATTTAATCATAAATAGAGATATCTTAGTTTTAAATAGAGATATCTTAGTTTTTAATAGAGATATCTTAGTTTTAAATAGAGATATCTTAGTTTTAAATAGAGATATCTTAGTTTTTAATAGAGATATCTTAGTTTTTAATAGAGATATCTCTATTTAAAACTAAGATATCTCTAATAATAGAGATATCTTAGATAAAACTAAGATATCTCTATTAAAAACTAAGATATCTCTATTTAAAACTAAGATATCTCTATTTACGATTAAATGACAACTCGGCTCGCCATACTAATGCGTAGTAATTAAGTCATCGAAGGCAAGGTTACAGCAGCAATTGCCAATAACATTGTTGAAGTACCGGACGCAGACACACAGGTCGTGGAGAGCATTATGCAAAGGTTGTCCCATTAGGTCCCCAATGTTACATTTTTCCGACTTAACCGTGTAGTTGGACCATTACGATACTAATAGAAAGTTGAAATTGGCCGACAACGCATTACTTACTTTGGAGCTGCGATATTTCATGTAACGGATGATGGCCAAGAAAAGCCAATATCATATACGCATTTCGCACTCTCACAACCAATTAGAAAAACTATTCTCAGATTGAGAAACAGGATTTGAGTATCATTTTGGGCATCAAGAAATTTCATCAATCTCTGTTGTAGGTTGCAAATTCACGTTGACCACTATTAATCACAAACCTTTTACTTGCTTTTCTAGAACAGAAATCATTTTAATGAAAATACCTACTGGCAGCATCACGTATGCAAAGGTGGGCAGTCATTCTTTCACAGTGTGACTACGATATAGAATGTCACACCTCAAAAGAAAACGCTATCGCAGACGCTTTGTCCCGCAATTATGTTGACGTAAGGTAGTTTGGTAAAATCTCATGAATTATTCATAATCATCCTTATAGAACACATTTTGCACATGCCCTATTTTCAAGTTTGTATCAGTCTAATAATCACCTGGTCTGTGCATAATGCAATGAGTTTTAATGGAACGACACACGATGCATCATTCACTTTGTGGTCCCGGGATTCAACCTTTCTATGGGCCTTGCATTTGAATCAATGGAAAAATAAAACAAGTAACTGATAGAAGATTCTGTAGCTTAATACATTTAGAATTACTGTCAGCCTGAAACTACAAATACTATTTAATAGTTGTTCAATTAAAATGCGCTATTTTCAAGTTTGCATCTTACAGTTGCTCTGTATCGCAATTCAATTGTTGTATGACATATTGTAGCTCAATCACTTAAATTTTGAAAATTCGGGATCCGACGATTACTGACGTCAATTAGAGATCAAAAGTATAATTGACATTTAAACAAAAATGCAAATTTCACCATAACAAAATTATTTTTTTAAAAAAAATTGAAATAGTAGGCCTAGATATATATCTGTCTCTTATACACATCTAGATGTGTATAAGAGACAGGATTAGTTTCGCATACGTTTTTTTTTTTCTTGTCTGTTACGTTTCCATTTACCATAAATGTTCTGATCAGGTTGTGGCTGTCTCTTATACACATCTAGATGTGTATAAGAGACAGGTAATAGCCATAATAATTTATAGTAAATCGAAATTTGAGATGGGGTACCACTTGTGCTAATAACTTCTGTTTTTGTGAATAAATTTATATGATGTTTATATCGCCTCTGTCATTGCCTTTTTTGTCAAAATCATTATTTTCTAATGGTAATTAATTATGGGGTTACTGGAGGAAGTGTTGTACAATAACGGACCACTATCATTTCATTTGAATTTCGTAATTAATTTTATGCGTATGAATGGTACTAAACATACATTGATCCTCTGTACCACCCACAGTCAAACGTAGCTGCAGAGAGAGTAGTCCCACAGTGGTGTAGTTACGGACAGTGCAGCCACTTCAAAGTATTGGAGCCCGGGACTATTAGGGACCATTCATAAATAGACCTAAAAATAATAATCTAAAATAATTTCCAACCTTTTTTGAAGAATAAAACGGCCAGTGGGCCCTCAATAATGTTCGGTCTTTAGAGGAGTAATTATTGATTAATATGTTGATATCAAATTAGTGGTGTATTCAATGGTGCCTTGCCTCCCCCCCCCCCCCCCACACTCATTTTTTTCAAAATTATAAATGAAATGGTTAAAAAAAAAGGAAATTATATTAATATTTAAGTCTTAAAGTGCCATTTCCGGTCATCAAGAGGTGCTAAAATCATATATCTTCTTACCTCAAAACCCAACCATGGTGGGGCTGAGGCTTTCATCCTCCCTTGTCTCTCAGCTGCTGAGACCGTGTGCTTCTCTTAAACTAGTTACCAATCCGGTTATCATCAGTAAACAATTAGTAGAGCTCCGCATAGCACACACTTTTTTCAAGCATTAAATCTAACCTTCGCATAATAATTTTCCTGAAAAAAATTTTTGAAATAAGTCAATTGCCGTCTTTTAATTTTAGTTTTTTTTTTTTCAATTTAATTTAATTTTCATCGTGGTGCGCGATCTCTTCGCGATGACAAAAAATGAGGATTTTTTTTTTTGGCACACGAACCTAAAAAAATCAAGCCAAGCGTCCACTAATTGAAAAATTTTTGGACGGTGGGGAATAGGCAAATAACATTGGAAGTTGCAATGATGACGTTACGATGACTTGTAATATTTATTTCAAGCCTAGGTCTTTATGATTAAGGGTAAAAGAAGCATTTCTTACAATGAATTTTCTGAGAATTTGAGGGAATTCCCCTATCATATTAAAGGGCGGCCCGGCAATCAATCTTGCACTGGTACCATTTTTGCACCTAACTACGCCGCTTCAGAGTTGTTATTGTTAGTTAAATAGGTGTTAGAAGACACACAAAACACATCAATCAAATTTATCTGATTTCATCTCACAGCCCTTTTACTCCGTCTATCAATGCGATACAGACAAGATATAAATCTTGTAAAGATTTTTGGAAGAGGGCAAAGTAGGAAAAATATAGATACGGATTGTATTAAAATTCCTGGATCAGAGGAAGTGGTTACTGCGGTATATAGACTGTGTATTCATATAGTAATTGTTCACTATTCGATTGTTAAAAAGCAACAGTAGAGTTTGGTATTGTTCATCGTAGCGTTAGTATCAAGGTCTGCTAGTTATCACTGACTGAGGAAAGGCTTTGCATACAGGTAAGTCATGCTCGATTGGCAATAGGCCTACAAATATTTGTTTTAATCCTACTGCTTAAGATAATTGCTCCTCAATCTTTTTGTTAATTCAGACGTTTTATTGTGAATTGAACGTCTATAAGATTCATGCATTGCCAAAGGAAAGTCATGTTTCTTCAGAGTAAGGCTCTCACTCGTTGTAAAGTTGCGAATGTCTTTTATTTTCTTATTTATTTTTTTTTTTTGTATTTTTAAAATAATGAATATTGCAATAGTTCATCCTATCGTATGGTACACACTCTAAAACTATTCTTTTCTGAGCATTAAATGAACGTACGAGAGAACGAACGAACGAACGAACGAACGAACGAACGAACGAACGAACGAACGAACGAACGAACGAGAATAGGGATCTAGCCACCACTTAAAAATCCATTCATATGCAGAAATTAGTGTATATAGAAATTGGAAAATAATAATGAAAGTTATAATGAAAAAGTAGACCTACCAGTCGTTGTATATTATTATACTGTATTAGATATTTTACAGTGTGAATGGAGTTCATTGCATTGTTGAGGTCATGACTTTATTTTAGGTTATTAGCGAATATCCTCACTTAGGCAATTCCATTCCAGGAATTGGCCTAGGTTATTAATGTTTGATGGTAGCAGTCTTTGTTACATGACCTTATAAACATACCACCGGATTTCCTGGGTGCAATTTTTTGGTGGAAGGGAAACATTTATGATTTAGATCGTATCTAAAGCGTATGGAAGGTTCTTATATATTGCTGTAATGGTTAAAGCATGTGAATTCTTAATTTAAATGATTGTGGTCAGAGTGGATGTGACAAATCCCACAGTTCTAAAAGGGATAGGTACATTCCTGCAATGTGGGTTAGGAAGAGATGACACATCTATCTTGCTGTAGTTAAAAAAATCACTTAATTACGAGGATATTGAATTTATAATTATGGGATGAGTTTAAGTAGGACTTAAGAAATGTAACTTTAGATTAGATGGGCAGTTAGTAGTAAGAGATGGATAGAGTCGAACTTTGGATTTAGAACAATGTAGAGAACTGTGGAATAAAACACTAGGCTAAGTTGCAAATATTGTACATATGGACTACTTTTCATTTCTTTTCGTGAATCAAATGCGTAGTAATTAAGTCATCGAAGGCAAGGTTACAGCAACAATTGCCAATAACATTGTTGAAGTACCGGACGCAGACACACAGGTCGTGGAGAGCATTATGCAAAGGTTGTCCCATTAGGTCCCCAATGTTACATTTTTCCGACTTAACCGTGTAGTTGGATCATTACGATACTAATAGAAAGTTGAAATTGGCCGACAGCGCATTACTTTCATTTCATTTCATTTCATTTATTTAGGCACGAGGGCCAAGGATATGCCAATCAGTGAACTTAATCACTGTCCTATGTGGCATATCCATTTAACAACAGGGGACTTACTGGACCAGTACACCGGGGTAACCCCCTACTCTTCTCGAATGATGTACCGGGTTCTTTAAAGTGCTATATATATTGATATAATTTTTATTAATGCTTGAATCAAATAAAAATCTATGGAATAAGTATAGTCAATAGATTAGTTTCGCATACGTTTTTTTTTTTCTTGTCTGATTTGATTCAAGCATTAATAAAAATTATATCAATATATATAGCAAGAACAAAAAAAAAAACGTATCTCAAACTCGGTCAACTTCGTAACATCTGCGTTGTTTCTGTAAAAAAATAAAAATAGCACCAAGTTATACAGTAATATAGTAACAATAGCAAACTTTAATACTAATAAAAATAATTGTTAATAAACTAATGTTACAGTAATTTAAATGACAAATTGGCTGGTTTTTCCAGATACAATGTAAATAAAAAAATAATATAGTAATAATAATAATAATAATAATAATAATAATAATAATATTAATAATAATAATAATAATAATAATATTAATAATAATAATAATAATATATAACATCATATATTTTAGTATTTATTTTATTTGCTGTTATGTAGTAGAAAGCGTAGGATTCATAAAACGAAAATAAAAAAAATAACAAACTTTAATACTAATAAAAATAATTGTTAATAAACTAATGTTACAGTAATTTAAATGACAAATTGGCTATTTTTCCAGATACAATGTAAATAAATAACAATAATAATAATAATAATAGTAATAATAATAATAATGTATATAACATCATATCATATTTTAATATTTATTTTATTTGCTGTATTTGTTATGCAGTAGAAAGCGTAGGATTCATAACAAAACGAAAATAAAAACCGTCCGATAATATTAATTGATAGTTTAGTAATAATAGTATTAATTTTATTTGCTTTTAAATAACCTGTTGTTACTTATTATAAATACAACAAAACATAAATAAAAAAGTATGATAAACC
>NW_022733874.1:154250-193920 GCF_011630105.1 Anneissia japonica | reverse complement strand
GTCCTATATATATGAATATGATGACAGTAGAATAATGGGGTGCTTAGGCAATTCCATTCCAGGAATTGACCTAGGTTATTAATGTTTGATGGTAGCAGTCTTTGTTACATGACCTTATAAACATACCACCGGATTTCCTGGGTGCAATTTTTTGGTGGAAGGGAAACATTTATGATTTAGATCGTATTTAAAGCGTATGGAAGGTTCTTATATATTGCTGTAATGGTTAAAGCATGTGAATTCTTAATTTAAATGATTGTGGTCAGAGTGGATGTGACAAATCCCACAGTTCTAAAAGGGATAGGTACATTCCTGCAATGTGGGTTAGGAAGAGATGACACATCAATCTTGCTGTAGTTAAAAAAAATCACTTAATTACGAAGATATTGAATTTATAATTATGGGATGAGTTTAAGTAGGACTTAGGAAATGTAACTTAGATTAGATGGGCAGTTAGTAGTAAGAGATGAATAGAGTCGAACTTTAGATTTAGAACAATGTAGAGAACTGTGGAATAAAACACTAGGCTAAGTTGCAAATATTGTACATATGGACTACTTTTCATTTCTTTTCGTGAATCAAATGCGTACTAATTATAAGTCATCGAAGGCAAGGTTACAGCAACAATTGCCAATAACATTGTTGAAGTACCGGACGCAGACACACAGGTCGTGGAGAGCATTATGCAAAGGTTGTCCCATTGTTACATTTTTCCGACTTAACCGTGTAGTTGGATCATTACGATACTAATAGAAAGTTGAAATTGGCCGACAACGCATTACTTACATTGGAGCTGCGATATTTCATGTAATGGATGATGGCCAAGAAAAGCCAATATCATATACGCATTTCGCACTCTCACAACCAATTAGAAAAACTATTCTCAGATTGAGAAACAGGATTTGAGTATCATTTTGGGTATCAAGAAATTTCATCAATCTCTGTTGTAGGTTGCAAATTCACGTTGACCACTATTAATCACAAGCCTTTTACTTGCTTTTCTAGAACAGAAATCATTAATACCTACTGTACGATGGCAGCATCACGTATGCAAAGGTGGGCAGTTATTCTTTCACAGTATGACTGCGATATAGAATGTCACCTCAAAAGAGAACGCTATCGCAGACGCTTTGTCCCGCAATTATGTTAACGTAAGGTAGTTTGGTGAAATCTCATGAATTATTCATAATCATCCTTATAGAACACATTTTGCACATGCCCTATTTTCAAGTTTGTATCAGTCTAATAATCACCTGGTCTGTGCATAATGCAATGAGTTTTGATGGAACGACACACGATGCACCATTCACTTTGTGGTCCCGGGATTCAGCCTTTCTATGGGCCTTGCATTTGAATCAATGGAAAAATAAAACAAGTAACTGATAGAAGATTCTGTAGCTTAATACATTAGAATTACTGTCAGCCTGAAACTACAAATACTATTTAATAGTTGTTCAATTAAAATGCGCTATTTTCAAGTTTGCATCATACAGTTGCTCTGTATCGCAATTCAATTGTTGTATGGCATATTGTAGCTCAATCACTTAAATTTTGAAAATTCGGGATCCGACGATTACTGACGTCAATTAGAGATCAAAAGTATAATTGACATTTAAACAAAAATGCAAATTTCACCATAACAAAATTATTTTTTTAAAAAAAATTGAAATAGTAGGCCTAGATATATATTGTCATTATTAATTATTGTACACACAGTAATATGGAATAAGAAAATTGATGGCCAGATGAAAAACACAGGGATATATTATATATATATATATATTTATAGTAAATCGAAATTTGAGATGGGGTACCGCTTGTGCTAATAACTTCTGTTTTCGTGAATAAATTTATATGATGTTTATATCGCCTCTGTCATTGCCTTTTTTGTCTAAATCATTATTTTCTAATGGTAATTAATTATGGGGTTACTAGAGTAAGTTTTGTACAATAACGGACCACTATCATTTCATTTGAATTTCGTAATTAATTTTATGCGTATGAATGGTACTAAACATACATTGATCCTCTGTACCACCCACAGTCAAACGTGGCTGCAGAGAGAGTAGTCCGACAGTGGTGTAGCTACGGACGGTGCAGCCACTTCAAAGTACTGGAGCCCGGGACTATTAGGGGCCATTCATAAATAGACCTAAAAATAATAATCTAAAATAATTTCCAACATTTTCTGAAGAATAAAACGGCCAGTGGGCCCTCAATAATGTTCGGTCTTTAGAGGAGTAATTATTGATTAATATGTTGATATCAAATTAGTGGTGTATTCAATGGTGCCTTGCCTTCCCCCCCCCCACCCTCATTTTTTTCAAAATTATAAATGAAATGGTAAAAAAAAAAAGGAAATTATATTAATATTTAAGTCTTAAAGTGCCATTTCCGGTCATCAAGAGGTGCTAAAATCATATATATTCTTACCTCAAAACCCAACCATGGTGGGGCTGAGGCTTTCATCCTCCCCTGTCCCTCAGCTGCTGAGACCGTGTGCTTCTCTTAAAATAGTTACCAATCCGGTTATCATCAGTAAACAATTAGTAGAACTTCGCATAGCACACACTTTTCCAAGCATTAAATCTAACCTTCGCATAATAATTTTCCTGAAAAAATTTTTGAAATAAGTCAATTGCCGTCTTTTAATTTTAGTTTTTTTTTTCAATTTAATTTAATTTTCATCGCGGTGAGGATTTTTTTTTGGCACACGAACCTAAAAAAATCAAGCCAAGCGTCCACTAATTGAACAATTTTTGGACGGTGGGGAATAGGCAAATAACATTGGAAGTTGCAATGATGACGTTACGATGACTTGTAATATTTATTTCAAGCCTAGGTCTTCATGATTTGGGGTAAAAGAAGCATTTCTTACAATGAATTTTCTGAGAATTTGAGGGAATTCCCCTATCATATCAAAGGGCGGCCCGGCAATCAATCTTGCACTGGTACCATTTTTGCACCTAACTACGCCGCTTCAGAGTTGTTATTGTTAGTTAAATAGGTGTTAGAAGACACACAAAACACATCAATCAAATTTATCTGATTTCATCTCACAGCCCTTTTACTCCGTCTATCAATGCGATATAGACAAGATATAAATCTTGTAAAGAATTTCATATTACATTTATAAATCTTTATAACATATATAAAAATCAGATTTTTCTTAACAACTGAAATCTTGCCGGGAATGGGGCTTTAACTTTACAACGCCGAAACTATTTATTCCGAAAGTACTTTCATTAGCATTTGAACAGATTCAATCTAGAATCTTCATGTCGTAAAATCAAGACATGTTTCAGGTACTATTTTTATATTTATTCTTTCTTTCGACTGGATAGCATTTTAAGTAGCGCAGCACTGCTTTTCAAAATGATCCATTTTTTTTTAACAAAGTTTAAGAATATAAATAGAAGTAAGAAATAAACAGAACAAAAAAGTATCAAAAAATAAAGAGAAAAGAAAAAAAACAACAAAAATCTCAAATTGAAAATAACCTTATAATAGAAATTCAATTTAAAGTAAATTAGCACAAATTATATTTTTTAACTTGACTATGATCATATTAGTTGCATTTTTTCTGATTGATAAATTATTACTGATTGGTAGGTTATTCCAATGTTTGGCTGATTGGTGTTGAAAGGTTCAATTTCCTTGAGTACTTTCCCAGTTTGGATATTTTCCCACTATGAAAGTATTTTACCAGTTTGAAAGGTACTAATACATTTTTTCTTTTTCTTTTTTCATACAGTAGATCGTAAAATATATATTTATGACGAGAACTGACCTACTTTAGAAAATTAGAGTAATGTATACATACTTTGGGGAAATTTGCAGACAGGGGGTCTTTAAAAGGACTTGAAGCAATCTTTGTAAATGTATAGTATTTCCATTTAACTAAAATAAATTTACCAAATATTCTTCTTTTTCCATTTCGTACAATTCCACTAAAATACTGTTTGCCATCATGTGTTCTATGCCAGTTTTCCTCAAACATCTTTCCAAGCACACCCTCTGTTGACACCATTCACTTGAAATAAATGTAAATTCTTTAATATCAATGTCATTATAATAGTAAACAATTAGTAGAGCTCCGCATAGCACACACTTTTTTCAAGCATTAAAACTAACCTTTGCATAATAATTTTCCTGAAAAAAATTTTTGAAATAAGTCAATTGCCGTTTTTTAATTTTAGTTTTTTTTTTTTTTTTTCAATTTAATTTAATTTTCATCGCGGTGCGCGATGTCTTCGCGATGACAAAAAAATGAGGATTTTTTTTTTGGCACACGAACCTAAAAAAAATCAAGCCAAGCGTCCACTAATTCAAAAAATTTTGGACTGTGGGGAATAGGCAAATAACATTGGAAGTTGCAATGATGACGTTACGATGACTTGTAATATTTATTTCAAGCCTAGGTCTTTATGATTTGGGGGTAAAAGAAGCATTTCTTACAATGAATTTTCTGAGAATTTGAGGGAATTCCCCTATCATATCAAAGGGCGGCCCGGCAATCAATCTTGCACTGGTACCATTTTTGCACCTTTAGCTCACGGTAAATACGTGTAACGGAACTACTCCGGAAGAAAATTTGAACTTATCCCATGGTCAACAACCCATTCTTTCTTTACTTGCTACTGCTGCTATAACCGGCCCACGTACACACAGCGCGGCACGGTGGAACGATAATGTAGCTCAATAATTTATAATGGCTGCTTAAAAATCTGTACGTAGGCTAGTTTATTTCTCCAAATAATGGTAAATCTACAAATCAATCGCTTAGCTTAGCTATATGCTACTAAATTTAGACTTCGTCGTGCATTTGTGAGGAGGTGAAGGAGAGCTGCAACCTCGCCTGGGCCGTTAAACCTATTGAATTTGGCGCTAGGTTGTGGACAAAACTTTTGGAAAAACAATTAAGGTTGATTTATCATCGCCTCCGGCTCCATGGTCATTCCATACACGGTATTCTACCCAGCAATTTGGTGGTCAAAATTGTCGCGGATAATCCAGATGGAAAGGTAATTAGACAGTGTCCGAGCGGTTTTAGAAAGTGTGTACCGGTGAATTAACTGGTGAATCGCACGGATATTTTTTCGCTCGAACGGGCCCTTAGTTAAATAGGTGATAGAAGACACACAAAACACATCAATCAAATTTATCTGATTTCATCTCACAGCCCTTTTACTCCGTCTATCAATGCGATATAGACAAGATATAAATCTTGTAAAGATTTTTGGAAGACCTTAAGAGGGCAAAGTAGGAAAAATATAGATACGGATTGTATTAAAATTCCTGGATCAGAGGAAGTGGTTACTGAAAAGGACAAGATTAGTTCAACAGTGAAAGAATATTGGCAGAAACTTGGTTCAAATAATATGGATATTAATTATTGTAATGGATATCGCACAATTGGTTTTATAAAACAAATTAGAAATGATCTTTCTAAAGAGTATCCTTGTTTAGATGATATTGATCAACATTTCTTATATGATATTGTACTTGATATTGATATTGTTGAAGATGCAACTACCCTTGCTAAAAATAATAAAGCCCCTGGCCTGGATAGAATAACAAATGAACTGATAAAAAATGGTGATCAATGTTTTACTCTTTCCCTACTTAACTTATTTCAAAAATACATTGAACTTGAGCAATTTCCTCAAGAATTGAACAGAGGTATTATTGTACCAATATTTAAAAAGGGTGATGGTAAAGATCTAAACAACTATAGGGGTATTACTTTAACTTCATGCGTTTCTAAAATCTTCAACAGAATCATATCAAAACATATATCCAACTATTTAGAGAATAGGAATGTTCTATCAGAAATACAAGGGGGTTTTCGTTCATCACACAGATGCGAAGACCATACATTTACATTAAAAAGTGTAGCTGCCTGTCGTTTGAAAGAAAATAAAACAACTCACATTGCCTTTTTAGATTTTCGGAAGGCCTTTGACAGTGTTTGGAGAGACGGGTTGTCAGGCATTAGAGGTAAAGCTTGGAGACAGATAGACAGGTTATATTGCTAATAACGAAACTGAAATGAAAAAGATGTTATCTTTGCAAAAGAGTGGAAACTTAATTTTAATTTTGACAAATCAAATATATTAGTAATTGGTAAACGTATAAACAGGGATAAACACTGGAAACTAGGAGATAGCTACATAATGGAGGTCGAATCATATAAATATCTTGGAGTAATTATTTCCAGAAATTTAAACGATCATAAGGAATTTGAAAATGTTTTAAAGAAAGGCAATAGGTTAGTTGCCTACATTAAATCTCTTATAGATAATTTCGATAATTTTAATAGGGTTTATTACGGGGATGTACTATAGAGGACAATTGCCCTCCCTTCAATTAACTATGGAACTGATGTTTGGTGTAGCGTAAATAAATCAGACATTGATAGATTAGAAAAACTTCAATTACAAATGGCACGATATATCTTAAAAGCCCCTTTGAATACGCCCCAATCTACATTATATGGGGAACTTGGATGGATACAGATAAAAACTATGCATGACACTTCAAGAGTTCAATTTTTTAATCGTTTAATTAGGATGGATCCGTATCGTTGGCCAACAATACTCCTAAATGCAACAAATCAGTTTCAATGTGATCCAAATAACTTCCGTTTCAAATTTGTAAAATGTATTTCTGATCTCTTTATTAAATGCGAATCTGAAGACCTTCTAGTACAATTATCTAATAATCAGGGCATCTACAATTACTGGGTTAATCCATTATTTTAAAAAAAAGTAAATGAAATAAACAATGAAAACTGGAAAGAGGATATTGAAAGTAAGGCCTCCCTCACCGACTATTCATTACTTAAAGATACAATTAAATTAGAAAATTATCTATTAGATAAATTGGATTTTGAAGGTGTATCATTGAAATCATTGAAACTTCGCTCCAATACATTGCCCCTCGATAGTAGAGTTTCTAGATGGTCTGAAGACAAGAATGGCTTATGTACTCTTTGCAATACAAATAATGAAGAAGACATAAGACACTTCTTATTCTCTCGTCCCGCTCTCCTAAACATACGTTTAGAGGAGTTAAATAAACTTGAATATAAATTAAGTAGCCATAACATCGATGTTTGGGATCAATTTTTAAGTGCTAATATTGATATTAAATTAAGCTACGTCCTAGGCTCCACTACTCTTTCCATGACAAAAGAAGTAGAGAAATACTTTGATGAATGTTGTAAAAGTTATGGAAAACGAGCGTGGAGAAAAAGATCTGAATTGAATTTTAATTCACTTTGAACGCACCAAATGATTTTGAGTGCCACCGATCTAAAGGTGTATGTTCTAATAAATGATTGATTGATTGATAACGAAAACACTTATCTGTTGCCACCCGCGGTCAGCAGTGGGAGCAGGCAAGCGAATCATTGGAAGCGAGACATTCTTTACTGAAAGCCAACTCTTGTGAACTTTGCGCGATTCGCTTCGCTTGCCGCGTGACCCTCGACGCTTTTGCTTGACAAGTGTAGTGGGAACCGGCCTTTACCGCTGGGCCACTCGACTCGGCTTGACTGACCGGGGAAGGGGGCCTGACCCCCCTCCCTCTGGATCCGCCACTCTGAAAATGTCAAACAGTGTTAGAGTTGGTACTGAGCAGGTACCAGTATTGAGAAGATCTCAGAGTGTTAGAAAACCACCAGTAAGGCTAGAATTTATGATGTTCACAATGTGTTTGAATGTTTTTGTTTATTTGTTTGAGATTCTGGGAAAATAGATAGGCCTAATGTGTTTATTGTGTTGATTTCGCGTTCTTTTAAAACTTAGAGAAAAAACAGTAGTGTAGAAGTATAATATACAACAGCTGGCTAGTACAAGCTTGGGGTCATAGCACTATTGAGGTCATAGACTGCATAAAAACACGAGGTTTCGCCATCTTGATGCCTTGACATTCGTATATTGTTGTACAGCACGAATCCCAAAGTATTAACAAATATACTGTATTCGCGCGAGGGGGCGTTTACGGAAGTCGGAAAATCGAGGTGCTCTTATGGGAACTTATTAAATTCAAGGGGAACTTTTACGCCGCATTAACGAATTTGATGGCGCGGCGGAAAAGATCGTCCAGAAAACATGGCTCATGACAAGAATGCTGTGAATATTTGCATAACAGCAGAATAACAGATGCAATTAGTAGTGGTGGTTACCTTGTTGGCCATCGGCCGATTTATTTTAGCAGGAGGATGGCAGTGCAGGTTTTCTTGAATACTCAGATGAGATGTGCTAAAGGTGCAAATTGTCGGAAAAAGGAAAAGAGGAGTCTATAGAACTAGACCGAGACAAATATGTAAGAAGAGGAAAGTTGGAAATATACTGTCTGTCCAGGGATCGGAGTTCTCATCTGTCCAAGAGAAATATTCTTAATTTGATATTGACCTAAAGGAATTTGATACCACTCTGCAGCTCCAATGCCAACTATCACAATCTCAGGATTGATTGGATTATTAACTTAAAAAAGAAAATCTTATGATATATTCAAATTAGGATGGCCCTCATTCAAATAGGGTGCTTAAGCAAATTTTAATTTTAGACGGGGTGCAGCTTATTCGAGAGGGGCGCTTATTCGCGCGAGTACGGTACTCCTTTTCATGACTTTCAACATTAATTAGTTATGATTAAAATTTCAATATTTACTGAGAATGGTTTTTTTTTCGCAATGCTGTATTTGAAAAATATAACTGTACTATTGATATTATGGTAATTTCCAAAATAAAATTTAAAAAATCTTATCGTAATTAGGACAAAAAATAGGACCATTTGACCAAACTTGCAATACAAATGTTTGTGCATTTCTGTCGAAGTTTAAAACTACAGTTAGTCCCTCATCCAACCATAGCAGAGAAGGTGCCAGTATTTTTATTTATTTATCTATTTATGTTTTTTTTTCTTCAAACGAAAATATACAGTAGGCCTATTTGAATGTGTAATTAAATTGATTTGCCAAAATAAAATAAAAACCATGGTCTGGTCCAACATTGGCTATCACCATTCATCACCATCGTCATTGTTATTTAATCAACAAGAAGTTTGTCATATCTTCATCCTAATCATGTTCGTCATTGCAGGGCACTACAACCTGTATAATAGGTCCTGTTTTTAATATATTTACTAATGCTATTATATTATATATTTTAAGGGTTTGTACATTTGGAGGAGCTTCGAAATTTGACAAGAAGTCTAAATTATGGCAAGTAATATGGCAGGTAAAATTTAAGTACACTACTGAATATACACCATTTAATTGTCTAATTAAGTAATAAGTTTAGTATGTTTAAACACTAATGAATAATTGAGTAATGACACAGTTGTCTTAATGTTTTTGCAGTTTATATCCTTGAATAATTCCAATCTAAATTTTCTGAAAGTTTAACAAATGATGCTGCTCCCAAAGATTGCCTTATAGTTTAGAGTCCCGTTCCGCAACCTTTTTAGCCCACAGCCAAGCACTCAGGCGCGACCCATCGGACCCGAAGGCCAAATTTATTACCTTAATGTTATGGAAAATGATTAAATGTGGTTCTGTTTGGGGGTTTTTTTTTTGTGTGTGTGTTTTTTCCAGTTTGAGTGACCAAGTCAATAAATTACGTCAGTCGTTTTATACATGCGAGGATAGCGGATATCAGACAAACTAAAGATACCAATTCATTCAAAATCGATAAAAACAATTCTTCATTTCACTCACAAAGTAAATTTAAACACCATACAAATTGAATTAATTTAACGTTGAATTTCTCATATAAACAGAATCACATAAGATATCAAATCATTAATAATTTACAGATTGAAAAAAAAAATCAATGATTAACAGAAATTTTACTACAAAATTGTTAAATTTGCTGCCAGAAATATATGCGTATAAAGTACACACTGACACATATGCCCCTTTTTCCTGCACATGTCTTTAGTATAATTTTGTAATTTGTCTTAGAAATTGTTTATGGCTCCAAAAACAAGAACTGGGCACACTGCCAGTGGATCAACTGTATGACATAATTTGTACTTTAGTTTTTATTCTAATGAATTGGTGCCGGCAGAGGGTCAGATCCTTGATAAGGGAAGGGCACTGATAAGTTTGGGGATGCGTAAATATTATATGATTACGTTATGCTGTGGAATTACTGTTGTTGTAGGCCTATCTTGTGTGTTAAGTATCTTTCATCCCAGTTTGAAAAAAAAAAAATTAGAAAAAAGGTATATGTAAATATTGTATAATTATTTCGAATAAAATTATTTCATAGGTCTTTATTTTTGTTCAGAGTGTGAAGACTATGTGGGTATTATTACTGCTGATAAAAAATGGGAGGAACAGCTGAGAAAAGATCTAAAGGACAAATATACTGGTACAATAAAAAGCCTATGCGATGGAAGTATTGGGGAATTGAAGGCTGAAAATTTGAGAAACCTTATGAAAGCTAGGAAAGTTATCGTTGGCTTTTCAGAAGACCAAAAGGATTTGGAGAGTTATACTGCATATTCAGTTCTTACTGAGATGTTGGAACAAAATGAACTTGACTCAAAAAAGTTGGTACCAGTTAAGATAACAACGAATTCTGTGATACCAGAAGTGTGTAACGAATTCATACCGGGAAATGCATATGAGGGCGACTTCATTGATAAACTGGTAGAAACATTAGGTAAATAGATTCACATTTTATGCGTACAGTATTTTTACATAGTTTGTCAACAAATACCCTAAAAAACGTTATATTGTTATATATCACTAAAAAATTGCATAGAGAGTGTTATGGCCCTTTTAGGTTATAGTTTGAAAAATATGTCTTGTTCTTTGATCCTACTGGTTAATTCCATATGTATAATGAGAAAACCTTAGGTCAAGGAGGCATAAAATAAAGGAACAACAAGTTACTGTACGAATCTTTGATCTATCATTCCGACCGCGCTGGTAACGAAGACAATTACCTAAGCCAATTAGATAAGAGACCGACAGTATGACGTAATTATTACTCACAGGTCATTTCGCAAAAGCGTCATCACTGCCCAACGCAAGCGGGGACAATCGATAAACAAGTTTAAAAATCACCTTTCCACAATATGAGACTACCTTAATCCTGCTTGTTATAACATTCTCCCCCTCCAATGAAGATCCTTTTTGTTCTTGTAACCCGTTTTGTGTTAAAATGACCCCATTGGAAATAAGTAATTACTATGACTTTATGGGTCATCCTTGGCTTGAGGTTGTTTTGTCTCTTTGTCGAATGTTGTTTCCAATTTTATGACGGAAATAATGTTATTGTTTTTATATGTAATGACCGACTTTTTTGTATTTTGATCTTGGATGCTTTTTTGATACGATTTTCATGTATTTTAGTTGTGTGTATATGTTGTACATAAAGCCGAATAAATCAAACAAACAAAAACAAACAACTGTCATACTTTCGTACACACAACTGTAACGTATTTTTGACTTTAAAGTAGAACCTATAACGTAAAATTATTAGACTGGGAATGGGATGTTGCAAAAAGTATTTTCCGTTTTTGTGTCCATTTGTTTATGAAATTATAATAAACAGCATCCGTTTTAGTATTTTTCAACCACATTCTTACGTTTTCTTTGTAATTTTTGATATCATGTTCCATAATTATTTATTAAGTACTCGTACACAGAGTTATACTGAAGACAGAGTTTTTCTTAATCTAGAGGCAACATAGAGAAACTTAGATAAATTAATTTATAGGTTATATAACTAAACAAACTTAAACTTACGGCGGTTCGGGTTAACCTAGCTGGAGACGACTCATCCTGATTTATAAGCAGAACAAATTTAAAAGAAATGGTATACATCATCTACTTTTCTAAGCAAAAATTGCACAAAAGGCGTTCTCCATTGCGGCTGTTAACATTAAGATTATGAGACTCTGTTCTGAACATTGTAATATATCGTCTGTATTATTGTAACTAGATTAATATAATACTGAGTATAAGAATAAGTTGGCTCACATAAAAACGCATACTTTGTGACAAAAGTTGTCATCTTTAATTATTTGAACATAATAATCTTTGAGTTTGTTCTCAGAACAAAACGCGTTGATATTTGATACACCTTGGTTAACAAACAATACCAAAACCGTGCTGAAAAAGAGTTTGTTTTACAATTACAGTATATTATAAATAATACTGGAAAGAAAGTGCAGTATATAATAATTGTGTCAAGTTGTATTTTTACACAAACAGGATACTGGATGTTATCCAACAGGAGGAAGCTCCTGCTAACCGTTAGCTGCCGTGTGAGACCATAGCATTAACGTTTTTTCACATAGTTTGGTTTCCTGACATTGTTTTTACAAATTTACATTCTTTTCGGTCATCTTATGGCCAATAGCAATGTCGTACGTGCGCATCAAACATAGGTATCTTTTTGCGGATTTGTGCCGGTATACAGTGAAAATATGCTAAAATCAGGCCTATTTCTAATCAGTTATAGCTCCTTAGGATGAAAGGTGACCCCCCAATTTTTATTACATATTCTGAAAGCACGTAAGTTGTAAATATGATTTTATAGATCATAATGGATGATCGGACATTGTAATGTCATCATATTGAAATCTGAATTCAAAGAAAGTGAATTTTAGCTATGACGTCATTTTTGATAATACGCATTTGAGCGTATCTAGCTTCTTCTTGATCGATCGAATTCCAACTTTGTGTATGTTATAGCTGAGACAATTCTCTTTCATATGTGTGACATCTTCTTACATTTTGATGACGTCATCATGGTAAAAAAAAATGTTTTTTCTGACCCCCTTCATCTTTCATTGCTCAAAATGTTGATGACCCCATAGTATATTAACCATTCGTCATTTCTGAATCATATTAAGTTAAGTCAGGGTTGAATGTCTTGTACCCTAATTTTCCATTCGCGCATTTGTGCGTACGCGTTCGCGTGCGTCAAAATTTATATATGCTTAAAATCATGAATATGTTTAATCAGTTATAGTTCCTGAGGATGAAAGGTGATCCCCAAATGTTTATTGCATATTCTGAAAGCACATGAGTTGTAGATATGATTTCATAGATCATTATGGCTGATCGAACATTATGACGTCATCATATTGCCATTTGAATTTTTTTAAACTGAATTTTTACTTATAACGTTCTTATTTTTAAACTCATTTGAACGTATCTCGCATATTCTTGTTCGATTGTCTCCCACCTGTAAGTATGTTCTAGCTCCCTTTATTTTTCATTTTGATCACGTCATCATGGTCAAAAAGAATGAATTTTTGGAGCCCTCTTATCTCTCTTTCTTAAAAGATGTATATAAATAGAATATGGAGGGCGGCAGACTGCATTTCGACGCTATCAGACAGATAACTTGACAAGATTTAATTTGGTGTGCCATTACCGTCCACGCACACCTTGTGACTTGCGCGTGCGTTAAAATTTGAACATTTTCAATATCACTTTTCAGATAATTTAAAGAACGTTTCAGGGGCCGGATTTATCAAACTAAAAATCAGCTTAAATTCGTCTTAAGTTATTTTTAAGTCCAATTTACCAATATGGCTTAACTTTAAAATGGCTTTAACTTATAAGGTCGATTGTACGCATGCGCTATCTATGACGACTTTTACATAAAGATTTTGCTAATATGGTTTGATAAATCATCTAAAGATATTTGATTAGGGTCATCTTATGTTTTTTTTTTTTTTTTAACTTAAGACATTTGCTAACCTGCGATTGGTAAATCCCGGGCCAGGTCATTTTCAGCATTCCAAAACTTTCAATAATTTGCGCGCCGTACGTTCATTTCCACGCGCACAGCACGCAATGAAGCTAGAAATTACGTTTTGCTACATATTTTGGGTTCCAGACACTGTATTCATATCAGGAGTCAACTCTTTGTGCCATTACTGTGCTCACGGGCGTCAAGACGTGCGCGTACGCATATGTAAATATTTTAAAATGCTCAAAATTTCTCTTTTGTTAAAAACTAATTACAGCATATTTTAGTATATAAAACTTTTTAATCAGCACCGCACGCGCTTCCTGAGGGTCAAAGTACTGCGGATCACCAAACTCGTCCTCAGTGACGAGTTTAAATCTAGTTGATGAATAGTCTTACGTATTCACTTTGTAGTACCAAAACATGAACTGGATTATGGGCTTAAATTACATTATTAATAATACTATAAACGATAAATTATTACCACTTTATTAGTAGGCTAGACATGCATGACTTGTGACCAACAGATTGCCGTAAAAATTGACTAGGTTTAGAAGGAAGTCAGGCTATAACACGTTAATGACTCATTAGGGTAATAGAATTATGACCCTAATGGCGCACCGAACATAATGCTGTTTACTGTATTATCGGCGGCCGAAATGATCGAACACCTGTAGGCCTGTGTATAATGATTATGTATACCACAACATTAAATAGATACATAAATTTGATTTTGATTATGAAAAACTCAGTTATAATATAAAAACCTCATAGTTCAATAATCGTGTTTGTTTCTTCTCATTTAGACGGTGCCAAGAACGGAAAGAAGAGAAAATCGAAGGAAAGTATGTTTTTTATTATAACAGTATTATTGAAAAATGTAATTATTTTAATGTTTAAATAGGCCTATATGTTTTCTTCATTCATATAAAGATATATTTTTCAACGACTTTTACATTAAGATTTTGCTAATATGGTTTGATAAATCATCTTAAGATATTTGCTTAGGGTCATTTTTTTTATTTTGACTTAAGACATTTGCTAACCTGAGATTGGTAAATCTCGTGCCAGGTCATTTTCAGCATTCCAAAACTTTCCATAATTTACGCGCCGTACGTTCATTTCCACGTGCACAGCACGCAATGAAGCTGGAAATTACGTTTTGTTACATATTTTGGGTTCCAGCATATCAGGAGTCAACTCTTTGTGCCATTACCGTGCTCACGGGCGTCAAGACGTGCGCGTACGCATGTGTAAATATTTTAAAATGCTCAAAATTACTCTTTTGTTAAAAACTAATTACAGCATATTTAGTATTTTAGTATAAAACTTTTTAATCAGCACCGCGCGCGCTTCCTGAGGGTCAAAGTACTGCGGATCACCAAACTCGTCCTCAGAGTGACGAGTTCAAGTCTAGTTGATAAATAGTCTTATGTATTCACTGTGTATGTACCAAAACATGAACTGGATTATGATAGGGGCCTAAATTACATGACTTTTAACCAACAAATTGCCGTAAAAATTGTTAATGACTCATTCATCATTCTATGACCCTAATGGCGCACCATACATAATGCTGTTTACTGTATTATCGGCGGCCGAAATGATCGAACACCTGTAGGCCTGTGTATAATGGCGGCCTATGTATGCCACAACATTAAATAGATACATAAATTTGATTTTAATTATGAAAAACTCAGTTATAATAATATAAAAACCTCATGGTTCAATAATCATCTTTGTTTCTCCTCATTTAGACGGTTTAAGAACGGAAAGAAGAGAAAATCGAAGGAAATTATGTTTTTTTATTATAACAGTATTATTGAAAAATGTAATTTGTTTAAATAGGCCTATATGTTTTTTTTTTCATTTATATAAAGCTATATTTTTCAATTAGCTAAGCATATGTGTTTTGTGATCTTTAGACTTTCTTCGTGTTCTAACGGTCTAAATAAATGGGAAAATAATTGTAATCTTGTATTAGTATTCATTATTTTTCTTTTTAAAAAAAATCTGTTGAATGTTTCATGTCACTTTTATATTTATAGTTTACCTTTGACCATCATATTTAAATTAATTTTAAATATTTAAACATTTGTTGGAATTATAAAGAAACATGAATAATAATAGCTAGTATTGTTTTTTTAAAACAACACCTTTTTTATATAACAGAGAAAGGAGATATATAATACTGGAGCAAAAAAAATGTCAAGTACCAGCGGTCTCTGTCTGATATGGATAACAATTTTTGAAATATTGAATAGATGCAAGCTTCCAGAATTGAATAAGAGCCAATAAAGTATATACAGATAGTGAATAAATAAATATTAGTATATTTAAGAGCAAATAAAGTATATTCAGACATTGAATTAATAAATATTAGTATATTTACAAACAACACACTCCATTCTTGCTATCTGTAGTATAGTTCTCGATTACAGGCACTTTCAGGAAATCTATAAAATATTATAGTTTTTTACGAGTATTTTTTCTTAAATGTAAAACTTACCTCACATTTTTTATATAGAAACCGTTTGAATCATCGGGTTTTGAAACGGATTTCAATGTCGTAATGAGCACAAAATATACTTTCGAATCGTTTGAAATACTTTTCCATGAAAGCTAAATATATGCTCATGCTTTTATTAGACGTTAATTGTTTGTTCGATGATTTCCAAACTCCTCTCAGCTCACTTCAGACTGTATTTCATCCATATGCCTCCTTGCTTTTGTCCTTATCTGTTATTGTTTTAGCTTTATGTGAGAGACTATTATAATTATTCTCCCTTTAGCCTTTAAATATTATATATGTTTTTAAGTAGATTTAGCCCATAGATATAATTGTGGTAGAGTATGGGTGTATAAGGTTCTACGTAATATCCAAGAATTTACACCACACAGACATAACATAGGTATCAGATTGTCTTTACTGTACTATACCAAATATCTGTGGTTTGGACAAGAAGGGACTTCTGTTAACATCGCTGCAAGTTTAACACATATTCAGCACTACTACAGCAATTGTATACAGTATTATATTAATATTTACCACTTTTTATTTTGCTCTGCTGATTTGGTAACTTAACTGCAAGTAAACTTCGCTTATTATATATTAGTTGAGTTATGATTTTAATCGATATACTGTTTAAAGTGTCTTAGGAATTAAATATTGCTGATGTTGAAATAGTACTGGTACTAATTTTGATAACCCACAATGGGGAAATATTATGTTATGTAGATTACAGAAGTGATCCAAGCCTTACCTACTGAACATCGAAATAGGATCTTTTATAATTATTGCTCATTTTTTAAAATAATTTGCAGGGAGCCTGAGCACCTGTTTAATGTTGTGTTTAATGGTGAAACTGTGTTTTGCGTCTCATTATATTTTCCGTTAATAATAGTTAAATAATAGTAAATAATAAATATTGGAAGTGGTTGGCGCATCGGTGGCTTGGACTCTCTCTGTGCAAGTCGCTTGTGCCTTGTGCAAGACACTTCATCTACAGTTGTCTCTCTCCACCAAGGAGTACAAGTGGGTACCTGGTAGGTTCAAACACACCCATGCGCTGATTACAGCTGCAACATAATGGGGCATGAGTGTTGTTCCATGTGCTTGATCCAGTGACCGGGGGTAATAATGTAAAGCGATATAGAGATACAATATCGCTATATAAGTCGACAATTATTATTATTATTAAGTGCTAATAACGCTAAGTCAAAATACATAGAGGTACTGGATACAATTATTATATAGACTAGAAATTGCAAATTGCAAGTGAAGTGCTGCGAAGTACAACTGCACAAAATTTTCTTCGAACAAAATTATTTATGCGAGTCAAGTGAAAATAATGAATAATAAAAATATAACAAATAATATGAGCACGACCCATTGTCTATATTATATTAGAACAGCGTTGGTACCGTGTACAATAGTGTTTTGCTGCAGTGACATCTCGCTGCTGCTGCTGGCGATGACTCGCTGCTGGCGAATCGATCTGCGCATGTGTATAAAATGGTATTTATTTCCGAAAACACTATGCCAGTCTACAACAAGCGTCGCCTAAATGTAATAATTAGCACGTTGAAATAGGCTAGTAAATAAGTTTAACTGGGTTCGTAAGTAATATTGGCCTCAAAATATTGTGGCTGAGACATGAGCCGATTAAACGTAGAAATAGGAAACCTAGAAATATAGTACAAACGCTGAATAGTACTCCAGCGTCGCGACATGCCGACGTTGGTACGAGTAGGTTAGTCTACAAACGTCGCCTAAAGTATTTTGATTTTACCCGGCAGAACAAAAGAAGGAAACTCCGCTTTTCAATTGTCATAGGCGCAGGTTTTTTGACAAACAATGACCTTTCAGAGGTCAAATTGCTGTTAAGAATATGAATTGGCTGCTTCGCAGCAATAACCCTACTCAATTCAATATCTGCTCAAACGCATATGTAACTTTGAAATAAATTTCGTTCTTTGTTTACGGAAAATAAACATCAGTTTCGTTGTAGTCATTTCAGTCTAATTGCTTCCTATTATATATTTCAGTTATTTCATAAACACCCGACGAACAATTGCAGGTCATACTCTTTTTAAAAATTATACTCCAAGTATTGAAATACACGTCATCGTGTTGGGATTCAAACGCTAAGTCAGAATACATAGAAGGATGTATCTCAACAGGATATTTCAATACTTGGAGTATGTATTATACTTTCGGGGGTTGCTTGGTGGCCATTTTGGCGGCCATTTTGGATTTTCAAAGAAAAACATTAATTTTTATAATTCATTGACTAAAAATTATTTAAAAAATCAAATAAACTTCTAAATGTATATGGTAAGCAGTGTTTATTTTCTTAATACAAAAAGATTTACTTTTTACATTTGACGGCTATATTTAACACAACAACTTGGAGTATGTATTATACTTTCTTATCTGAGATTAAAAATTATATTTATTGCTTTTGTTTGATTTACAGACTTTGATTTTGTTTGGTCTCTTTGAATCTCTATTGTGTTGGTTTAAGTCTCTTTGTATTGTTTAACATTAAGTTCAACATTTTATTACAAATGGCATGCTTAAAACTTGAGAATGTTGGACAAAATGGCCTTTGTAAAAATGGCACCTGTAAAAGTAACCCGGTAAGAATGGCCCCGGTAAAAATGGCCCCAAATGACAGATATAGTTAAAAATTAAAAGAAATTATTTTTTTTATATCTTCAAACATTTAACTACTGTAAACTACTGTAAAATAGCAAGAATTCATCAATAAATTTAAAAAAATGGTCCCAAACTTTAAAATTCATTATTTTATATTTCACTATTTTAATGCTGTAAAATAGCAACAAAAAAAAAAAAAGAATTAATAAATGAGTATGATAAAATTCAGTAATGATGTTTTTAAAATTTTCAGACTTTTTAAATGAACTAGCAAAAATTGAATTAATAAATCAAAATACACCATATGCATATTTGAAAACTAATTTAACTTAGTTTTGGGTTTTTTTTCTTCCAGACGGGGGTTGGGGGAACTCTTTACCTGGCGCCACCCCTGGTATACTGTAAAAAAAACTCACATCGGTAAAATCATGAAAACTTAAACACTAGTATATTTTCCATTAGATCAAACTAGATTCAAACACTGTTAATGTCTTTTTATTTAATTTTTTTGAAAAATAAAGCACTAGGGGTTCCTGAAACTTGGAACTCACGGGAACAATGTGCAATGTTGCTGATGAATTTCCTATATGAGAGGACAGAATGATACTACCTTACCCAATGAGGACTGAACAAGAGCTAGACGTGTTTTCGACAATGCGTTTGGCATACCAAGGGTTTCTTTATTACCAAGCGATAAAAACGAAAGAAGTCATTCAACAAGTTAGTAGGGTAGGAACAGGGGGTTCCGATGCACCCCCAGAACATTTTTGTAATCCTCAAAGTGTCTCATAAAAGAATTTTGATGTTCCCATTAAAAAAAAGTCCCAGGGGGTTGCTTGGTGGCCATTTTGGCGGCCATTTTGGATTTTCAAAGAAAAACATTAATTTTTATAATTCATTGACTAAAAATTATTTAAAAAATCAAATAAACTTCTAAATGTATATGGTAAGCAGTGTTTATTTTCTTAATACAAAAAGATTTACTTTTTACATTTGACGGCTATATTGACGGCCATCTTGGATTTTAAATGAAAATCATTCATTGTATATTTTAGTAACTAAAAATCATATTAAATCAAGTGAACCACAGTAAGCAGTATTTATGCTCCAAATACAAAACACGACTTTCCAAAACATTTGGCGGCCATACCGGCAGCCATTTTGGTGTCCATCTTGGATTTTCATAAAAATCAGTAATTTCTATAATTTATTAACTAAAAATCATTAAAAAAAAATCAAGTGAACATCTTAATGTATAATATAGTAAGCAATGTTTAAGTTCTCAATACATTTGGCGGCAATATTGGTGGCCATCTTGGATTAAAAAAATCATGTATACCGTATTTTATTAACTAAAATCTCATAAAATCAAATGTATACAGAAGCATTGTTTTATATTCTAAATACAACACATTGACTTAGCAATACATTTGGCGGCCATTTTGCCGGCCATTTTGAATGTTAAATGAAAATTGAACATTTGACCTATATATCATACAAAAAATGTAACAAATGTTTTTAGAGTAATGTTGTCATTAGGAATTGATTGAGAGTACAGTACACTACCCTCTCCTCCAAGTCATTTTTGTATGACCGGAAAGAAATGCAGGAAAAGAAAGAAAGAAGAGAAGAATGGAAAAGAGAATGTTTATCCAGTCCCCAACCGAATTCTCGCAATTCACATTGGTGGACCAGGGGGAGGGGGTTCATTGGTCCTGACCCCTCCCTTGTGCTACAAAAAAAAATAATTCTTGACCTACCTACCTTTTCTTTTCAGGACCCGTGAGCTGATTTTTTTTTTTTTTTACAATAAGAAAATTAGAATTTTGAAGAACATAAAGTCATTAAAACACACTTCATTTCTCGCCATCCAGGAATCAAAATCTTCCTTGGGGAAAACCCTTGGCCCACCCTTTCTTTTTGGAATTTATCGAGTCATAGAAAAAAGGATACGCATGCAGCTACTCATTTATTTATGTATGTATACACACATAAAATAAAAAGTGAGAAAAATTTACCTGACCGTTTTAAAGCGAGGAAAACCTTGAATTTTGAAGAACTTAAAATGTCATTTAAAAGACATTTTAGAAGTCCGGAAAGCTCATTTCCCACATTCTAGAAATCGAAGTTTTCCCAGGGGAACCCAGACCAATTTTTCTTTGGGGTTCATTGATTCATTGAATCATTTTCGATAGGGGAAAATCTTGAATTTTGAAGAACTTAAAAGTAATTAAGACACCTTAGAAGCCGAAAAGACTAATTTCCCGCCATCTAGAAATCAACATTTTCCAAGGGGAGAACCTCCGAACACCCTTTATTTTCAGGGATGGTGCCAGGGTTTGCCTGACGGGGGGGTTTTCAGGGATAGCGCCAGGGTTTGCCCTGACGGGGGGGGGGGGGTCCAACACCCACGACGAAGGGTCAGATTTCCCCGACAAAAGCAAAGTGGGCGTGGTCGAGCTTCGATTAAATGCTTCGAAAGTGCTCCAAGGGGAGAAGCCCCGAACATTTTGAAAATTTAGGGGTTTCAAAGGCTTATTTAATCAACTTTAAAGTCTACTAATATGAAGAAAATACACATTTTTTTTCTCCCCGACGAATTGTGTTTTCTCTCTCCGACGGGAGTGGTTGGGGGCGAGGCGGCTCTCCCCGATGGAGTGGGGGGAGGGGAACTGGCACCGGTGGCGCCACCCCTGCTTATTTTTCTTTGGAGCTTATCGATTCATTGAAAAAAGAATACTTATGCAACTACTACATAACAGGCCTATTTACTGTAAAAAGAATGACGAGAAAGGTCATTTCAAGCCATTTAGAAATCAAAAAGAAATCACAATTTTGCCAGAGGAGGACCCCCGGATCCCCTTTCCTTTTTGAAAAAAATGTTGACCCCCAAACATTTGGTTTGATTCCAGCATGATTCATGCATGCATGATTCATATTTCCATTCATTTTAGTGCCCCACCCCCATCCACTTTGAAAAATTATGTTCCGCAGTCCCTGCCATCCATATTGAGTTCTGACGGGCCTTAGATAGCTAACCTGAAAGAACAATAAACCTATGTTGTTATAAGAACGTTTTAAATGAGAATATCGGGACAATGTGAACACAAGCTGAATAATATCTGCATTTGGGTTTATTTTTGTCACTGTTCTGGTTGTTGTTAGATTATGATTTTATTGTCATTCGTAAATTGGACATATATTTATTCTCATGCAAATTATATCTATTTTTGTTGTTTCATTTATCTCAATTCGGTGGTAAGACGGCCATGTAGAGGTGCTTGTTCACCTGTTCTGTTCTTGCTTGTTAAAGTTGAATTAAATAAAAATAAAATGAATTGTTGAATTTACAATGTGAACACATACAGAAAATCAAGTAAAAATCAGAAGTCATCATTATCACTTATTCATCATCATCTTTACCATCATCTGTGCCACTATGTGTGCGCTGAACCGTGGAGATCGCTAGGTCCTCGGTTCAATTCCCATCGCTGCCTCTCCTTGTGTTTCAGCTAGAGGGCTGAAATACAAGTTACATAGCGCACCGTCTTTCGGATGAGACGTTTAAGCCGTTGGTCCCGTGTGCATTTATGGCCCATGTGCACGTTAAAGAACACAGTACACTCCTCGGAAAAGAGTAGGGGATTGTCTCCCGGTGTACTGTCCAATCACCACCAGAAGGGCCCCACTGGAAATACTAAGTCTTCTTCTAGACTTTCGTGGGCTATCCTTGGTGTTTACACCGAATAAATCCAATCCAATCCAATCATCATCTTAAACATAATCATCTGCATCACCATTATCAAGCCTAAAAAAATTGTTTGTTTGCTGTCACATTGTAAAAATTTGAATGCAGGGGCGGGTGGAATTTTTTTTTTTTATTATTTATTTATTTATTTTTTTTTTTTGTAAAATCATAGAAAAATTGTGAAAACTGTGTGATTGTCATTTTTTTCACTGAAAAAAAAATTGTTTTTAAAAAATTTAAAATTGTAAAAATTTCCATATGACATGGATCTGTGCCAAAATCGACGAAAAAGTGGTTTTCATTTGATCTTTTAAAATAAAAATAAAAAAGCGCGCCACAGTTTTTTTGGGATTTAATGGGCGGCAAATGGCGGCAAACATAATTATCATCGCCATTATCATGAAAATCATCTTAACCATCATCATTGAGCCGAAAACGATGAGACGAGAAATAACAATCACAAAGCTGATGGTTTAGTCGAAATTTGACGATTTTTCTAATAAATAAATCCATAATGAAAATGCTTATTCAGTTTTAAAAAAACGCGTGTGGCTATATAACATAAGCCCTAAACTCTAACAAAAATTTTGCGCGCTTCGAGCGCATCTTTGAGGGTGAGAAATTGTGCTTGTTCTTTTTTACCTTCTAAGTTAATTGAACACATAATAGTCCCAACTCAAAGAAAAAGAATATTTAAGATAGATCGTTTTACCGAAAAGAAGGGCCTCATTGTGTATTGATGGTGAAAGATTATGTTTGTAATAAATAAAACAATGATGAAAATGCTTTACAAACACACTAGACTTGCCACAAGTCTCTAATTTCTTGATTTTTCGTAATTAGCACATTTCGGAAAGCGATGTGAATCCAAAAAAAAGTATACTATGAAACGCCAATCAAATAGATAATAAATTTTTCCAGCTTTTTTACTGATTAAGACAAAAATTAGGGACTGGAACCCAGTCTACAAACACACGTGTGGCCTATATTATAAATAAGAAAAGCCCTATGTCATATTATTTTCTATATGGGGGTTGGGGTGGGGTGGGTATGATAAATTACTAACCGGGAAAATTATTACCTTTGCCTCCTTGACAAAAGGCACCTGTTACGCAAAAGCCACCCTACAACCAGTGGCGGCGCCAGCAGGGGTGGCGAAAAAAGCAGGAACTTAAACCCCTCACCGGACAGGTCAAGCCCCCCCCCCCACTTCAGACAGAACTTGTCTATAAATAGGGCTACGCCAAGCCGACACGTCTGGCAGTCGGAGAGTGTCATTTCTGCCCATCCAGAGGTTACTATTCTTTGAAAAATTTCATTTGGGAGGGGGAACACCCTCTCAAACCATTTTCCCAGTCTCGGGCCTAGGAGCCCAAGTCCCTTTGTCGGATAACTCAGCCCCCAAAAAATATACAGTATCCTAGAGCCGCCACAGCCTTCAACGCAATGCCATTGCCCAGTACGATGGGCTAACAACTCATTCCCCCACCTTACACATTTTTCTGTATTGTGGGTGTCTTCTAAAAGTCTATTTCGACATACCATTAATCACTGTAAACTTCTGTCCCCAAGTAGCAGCGGGTCAGGTAGGGCAAAAGATCAGTCCTATATTCTCTTGACGCAAACACACAACTTAATAGCACTTGCAGTACCCGCTGCTTCTTGGGGATCGGACTCTTCATTAGCCAAGTGCAAGCTTGGAGATCTGGAGGTCGTGGATTCGATTCCCCCCACCCCCCATCACTTGCATTTTTTTTCGCTAGTAATTTGGGACGTACTGAGTATTCGATAAATTAACACGACAGGTTGGGCAAAACATCACTCCTATGATATTTACCTGACACAAACTTACATCTTCATAGCACTTGCAGTACCCGCTGCTGCTTAGGGATCGGATTCATCACTAGCCACCAAACGCAAGCTCTGTGGTCTAGTTTTTATGACATCAGGCTCGGTACCTGGAGATTGTGGGTTCGATTCCCACCTGATTACTTTTGAGGACGTAGTGAGTATTTCGTATTATGATAACATGTTAGGTAGGACAAAACATCACTCACATCTTAATAGCACTTGCAGTAGCCGCTGCTAGTTGGGGATCGGATTCATCGCTAGTATTTTGATGTACGGAGTATTCAGCACGGTAACACGTCATGTAGGGCAAACCATCACTCTTAACGCAAACTAAAATCTTAATAACACCCGCAGTAACCACTGCTAGTTTTTGCTAGTATTTGGGGACGTAAAGAGTATTCGGTAGGGCAAAACATCACTCCTGTAAATTACTAAAACAATCTTTTTTTTTTTTTTTTTATAGCCCTAATTTTAGGCCCTAATTCCCAATTTTTTTTGTTAATACCACAGTTCTAGTTTTGAATGACAAATGTTTGTACATACCAATGGCTTAATTTTTATTTTGAAAGTTCAGAACAATACCGTAAATTTTGCGTATTGAACTATAGTTGAATTTTCTAATTTTTTGACCCCCGCCACCTTCACCCCCTAAGTTTGATTCCAGATCTGCATGATTCATATTTCAATTCATCTTATAACTGCCACCCCACCCCACTTTGAAAAACGTTCCGCCGGCCCTGGAGCTGGTATGACTATTTGACCCTTTTTCAACCGGTTCACTCAATCTGGGGTTTTCGAGTACCATTGGAGTTTCAGAGAGTGTGGAACTTTGCGTTGGCAAAGGCACAGAGTGTGTCACCACATGTGGATTTTTGCTTCTCATGAACTTCCCTAGGAGTATACCCACTTACGTCATTGACAGGAACACTAGCCAACAGATGGTTGGCATGGAAATAGTGTAGGGCTCCCGCAACATGCACCAAATAGATAGAGGACCCAACCTCTTAATTACACATCCTTTTAAATGCTTAATTATCGCATCTCTATTGTTTTTAACTCCAACATGTTTACCCACGTCAAATTTCTTCAAATGACCATTTGCTTTTTATGCCTTAGGGTTTAATAAGACTAACATCATTGTGGGGAACATGCTATAACGACTCCAGAATATTTAAAATTATTTAAAGTTAGTTCGGACATAGGTTGTTGGAAATTAGGGAAAGAGCTTCCATGCAGCCACCAACAGCAACAATTTTGAGAACATACTCCTGTCTTTGAACAATACTAATGTGTTTTTAACAATGCTGGTGGAATCAAGGCACAAGAGATAAATCCCGGGGATGAGGTCTGGACGCTTCCTGTCTACAAACGAAGCAAAATGTGCTCCTTGATGGCACCAGTTCGGGTTGTGCTGGGCCCAAAATTTCTGAGGGAGCTGTATTCAATCTGCTTACACTGAACAGTGTAACAAAGTGCATTCAAGAGTATCATGTCTGATTACTTGCATATTGGTAGCAGTGGAGAGAAACAAATTGTTTCAGGTTTGGTGGCTTTGTCTCAGGTACTAGTGAAAAGCTCTTCTGAAAGTCAACCATCGCCAGTATTACCCATCCTTATCGGTATCCTTCCAGTTGGTCGAAATCCAGTTTGTCGAAACCCGGTTTGCCGAACCTGGTTTCCAGAATTTGAATTTTGTTGTCATCATCGTACAAAAGTTCAGCACACTACTATTTTGAAATAAAATGCAATAAACAGCAATTATATATATCAATATATATATATATATATATATATATATATATATATAACAGCCAGCAATCTCAATTTTTTGTGAAACAGTGCTCAATCCCACTGAAAAATCTATCTCTTATACACATCTAGATGTGTATAAGAGACAGAAGATGATATATATATATATATATATATATATATATAATTTAACTATATATAAATAATTGGGACCTAGGCCTATTATATATATTATAATATATATTTAAAAGTATGTATATAAATATATTATATGAATGTATACATGTTGTTGAACCATATAATACATGAACATAGTTACAAACCGTCCAACATTGTGCGGGACGGTCCCGCATTTCAAAGTGATTTTGGTTGAAACACTGCGTGATCATGAATTTGTCACAGGTCTATGCGTGATAACGAATTGTCACAAATTCAGGGGAAAATCTATTTTAAAAATTAGAAGAAATTATTTTTATTAAAATATAAAAACTGTCATGCAGTTTAAAATTGAGTCGTTAGACAGTATTTACGTGAATACTTAATTCATTGACGGGCTACTAAACATTAATCAGTATGCCTATTCATTTTATGTTTGTTTAAGTAATGAAATGTTTGTCTGCATAGTTCGGATGCTCAAATTAAACATAATGTAGACCCTACATTGAAACTCAAATTGTATGTGTCTTTATTAAAAATGTTTTTTCTACCCGGTATTGCATCAAAGGCTCCTTGAAAATTATTTAATACAGCTTAAAATGCTCAGATCCTCGGGGCTCTGCCTCTGGACCCCAGGCACTGCCCCCCACCCTAAAAAAACTGGTGTACTCAACGCATTTCAAATCTTTAAGGTTGTAACTATGAAAAAACAATACAGTAATCTGTCGATTCTGAAATTAAAACTTTTAATAGGGAAAATTTAGCCAATTTTCTGCAAGCAAAAAAAAAATTGTAAGTTTTGCGTTCTGGTGGCACCTACAGCTGCTTAAAAAAAGTGATTTCTATTTTTTATTATTCAAAATCTCGCTTCATTTGGTTTGAAGTTTATAAAAACGCCTCTAGACATTTCCAATTGTTTCATATTCATCATTTGCATACCGTATTTTAGAATATATTTTAACACGTTTAGTAGCCTTTATTTAAAGTACTTTAAGATAATACTAATATTCACTAAAATCACTAAAAATGTTTAAACATAAGGCAAAAATAGGAAATTTCGCTGTACAATAATACAATAAATAGGCCAATATATCCTCGTTGATTGATTTTGCAGGTAATAACACCAATACCATACGTACAATTGAACCGAATATATTCTAATCGCAGGCAAAATATAATCACCTGACTCTCTCCCTGACGGGTTCCGGGGTCGACGAGGCTTCAAATTAAAGGAAGAAAATAAAATGACATATGAACAATTGTTTCTCAAATATTTAATACCATTTAAATAATACAAATCTACACCATTCATCTCCGTCATGTCTAAAGTTAAAAATTGTTAGCAATCGTTTACCGGTTTCATTTTATGTTTTATGTAGGCCTATACAATATTATACAAACATTTACTGGGTTGAAGGGCATAGTCCAAAATATAGCCCGGGGTAATCTGGATGCTGTACTATGTCCTGAGACTTCGTCTCGCGGAATAACCCAATTCAAATCCAGAAAATATTTGTTTTATATACCACTACATAGATTGTAGGCTGTCTCTTATACACATCTAGATGTGTATAAGAGACAGGTTTATTAAAAATATAAAAATGGCCATGCAGTAGGGCCTAACTTGCGTATTTACGTGAATACTTAATTCATTGACGGGCTACTAAACATTAATCAGTATGCCTATTCATTTTATGTTTGTTTAAGTACCGGTAATGAAATGTTTGTCTACATAGTTCGGATGCTCAAATTAAACATAATGTAGGCCCTACATTGAAACTCAAATTGTATGTGTCTTTAATAAAAATATTTTTCTACCCGGTATTGCCAACAAAGGCTTCTTGAAAATTATTTAATACAGCTTAAAATGCTTAGATCCTCAGGGCTCCGCCTCTGGACCCCAGGCACTGCCCCCACCCTAAAAAAACTGATGTACTTAACGCATTTCAAATCTTTAAGGTTGGTAACTATGAACAAACCATACAGTAATCTGTCGATTCTAAAATTAAAACTTTTAATAGTGAAAATTTAGCCAATTTTCTGCAAAAAAAAAATTGTAAGTTTTGCGTTCTGGTGGCACCTACAGCTGCTTTAAAAAAATGATTTCTATTTCTTTATTATTCAAAGTCTCGCTTCATTTGGTTTGAAGTTTATAAAAACGCCTCTAGACATTTCCAATTGTTTCATATTCATCATTTGCATACCGTATTTTAGAATATATTTTAACACGTTTAGTAGCCTTTACTTAAAGTACTTTAAGATAATACTAATGTTCACTAAAATCATTAAAACTTTTAAGCATAAGGCAAAAATAGGAAATTTCGCTGTACAATAATACAATAAATAGGCCAATGTATCCTCGTTGATTGATTTTGCAGGTAATAACACCAATACCATACGTACAATTGAACAGAATATATTCTAATCGCAGGCAAAATATAATCACCTGACTCTCTCCCTGACGGGTTCCGGGGTCGACGAGGCTTCTTGTCGGTAATACGCCGGTAACCCTCCGCTGAGTCTGGGCCCGGGTCTTGGCGAAGGCCCGAGCCTTGGCGAGGTTGAGTACTTAGCCTTGCGGCATCATAATTATGATGATCGCTTGGTGGTGATACTTGACAGGACTAGGCGATTAACAGACTGCAGGGGAGATGCACAGGGAGTCTCGGTCAACTGACAGGCACTCGGGATGGTATGCTAGGTTCAGTGCATCATCACGGCTTAGGGGTCGCACTGCTTCCTCCCTCCGTTCAGTTGACTGGGGCCGAGCAAGTAACTCTATCGTGCATTTAAGTGACCAGCGTACGAAGAGCGAAAACTTGAATACTAAAGAACAGAAACACACTTACAAACATGGTATCCACTTGTATTGACTAGTGGTCTCCAGAATGTAAACACTCGACACTCGATCTCTGGATATTGAACATGTTGAAACTAAAATGAAATTGGAGTTTTTTTTTTTTTTTTTTTTTGGTATGATCCTAACAAAGGTGCAGAGCACAAAACAACCGGATAAAGGCAGGGTAAAAAAATCGTCCATTTTAACCTTTTTTTTTTTTCGGATAAAAGCAGGGTAAAAATTGTCCAATTTCGACAAAAACAGCTATTTTAACCTAGTTTTTTTATTTTTTTTTTTTTCATTTCACCATTCACAAGGTGTGTAAGTGCATGTTAGTATGATCCTTAGGTGAAACATAACATAAAGAGCAACACAAAAAAAACAGTACTGTCTAAAAATCGTCAAATTTCGACAAAACCATCAGCTTTGTGATTTTGCTATTTCCTCACTTCATCGATTTCGGCTCATTGATGATGGGAATGAGGATGGTTAGGATGATGTCCATGATAATGATGAGCCCTAAAAGAAAACTTGTTTGCTGTCATCCGCCGCCCCTAAAATCCCGAAAATTAGGAGCGGTTTTTTTACTTTCCAAAAAAGTTTAACAAATCAAATGAAAACCATTTTTTCGTCGATTTTGGGACAGATCCGTGTCATGTGGAAATTTGTACTATTTAAAAAATTAAAAAAAAGTTATGATCGTTTTTTTGTGAAAAAATGACAATCGCACAGTTTTTTTCTCACCCGCCCCTGTATTCAAATTTTTATGACGTGACAGCAAGCACTGAACATTTTTTTAGGCCCGATAATGGTGATGATGGTGGTGCATATGATTATGGTTAAGATGATGATGGTATAGATGATGAAGAATAGTTAATGATGATGATGACTTTTGATTTATACTTAATTTTCTGATGTGTTCACATTGTCAATTCAACAATTCATTTTACTTCAGCTTGTGTTCACATTGCCCTGATGCCCTCATTTAAAACGTCCTTAACAATATGGGTTTATTTTTCTTTCAGGTTAGTTCTCGAAGGCCGTCAGACCTTTTCTAACTCAAGCCCACATGGATGGTTCACTGGAACGTAACACCTTACCTGTTATCACTGAACTGAATTGGAGCATCAACAACAGACACAGCAAGAGTCGGCACGGTCTCAAAAAATCTAAACATTGCACTCTAAAACAAGCAAAATTAGAGACAAGTCATCTTCCAATCCATAAATTGTACTTATCACTTAATTTCAACGTGTTTAAGGATTTGTTTACCACTTGTATCATGTTTATTTCTACCTTAAACAATATATTTTATAATGAAGTGCTTATCAGTAATCTTCTAGAACCTATCTACCAATTTAACACTTTATCAGTATAAAGATAATTTGGAAAATGTAAACTAATGTGAATTGATATTAAAACTATTATTTATTATGATAAAAATAATAATAATTAATATTACTTTTCTTATAAATGTTTTTATTGACTTCATCTCATTATAATTAGACTGATCTCACCAAAACATAGGCAACATACAACCTAAGGAAGGCTCTTTGCAACCAAACTCCAACCCATGGGGTATCATAAGGTAATTTGTTACGACATAATACCACAATAATCCACTCATTTCAGTTATAAAAATGCAAATAAACATAATCCCTGACTACCATAAGTTAAAAAATCAGGAAAATGACGATAGATCGAAAAGTGGTCGTTTATTTGAAAAAAAAAAGGAACAAAAAATGATACTGTAATCTCTGACCCAGCCAACTGCATAGTTACCAACTGTTTCGCATCGTGTGGGCCGAGTCCCGTATTTCAAAGTGGTTTTGGATGAAACACGCATTTTGCAGAAACAAATGCGTGATCCTAAATTTGTCACGCATTTAACACAAGTCTGTGCGTGATAACGATTATCACAAATTCCGGGGAAAATGTATTTAAAATTAATAGAAATTGGTTGTATTAAAACTATATAAACGGGGATGCAGTAACTTGAGTCATGAGAGAGTATTTCCTTGAAGGCCCTATTTATTTCACTAATGAGTTACTAAAAAAATGATCAGTAATGAAATATTTGTGTAGGTCTACATAGTTCGGGAGCTCAAATTAAGCATAGGCATACATTGAAACTCAAATTTGCTTTCTTAATAATATTTTTGCTTGTGTACCTGTATTCAACAAACACTCCCTGAAATCGTTTTAAAACAGCTTAAAAATGCCCAAATCGTCGGAGTGGCGGGGGGAGCGGGTAGTTCCCCTGCAGCTTGGACCCTCCCAGCAAATTATATCCTCACGCATTTAATCTCTCAGGTTGGTAACTATGCAGGAAGCATTATATATTAGGCCTATTGTGCGGATTATGCACTACATAGGCCTAAATAATACATGTATTTAACGTACGGTATACACGTAACATGACATTTCGAATACCTGTATATAAATATACTGACTACGATAGTAGGCTAATCGATTAAATTTTGTATATGTACTAGTAAAACTCATTACCTTAAAACCTCGAAGAGAAAGCACAATGGGCTTAATCTTGAAAAGCCCATCTCGAATTGAAGCCCCTCTTTAGTTGCAAAGGTAGCCTCGAAAAGAAGCCCATCAGTAAACAGTTCTTACACTAGACATAAATGGCACTCGGCAAACTGGGATTCGGCAAAGTGGTCTCGGCAATCTGGCATTCGGCAAACTGGATTTCGACCATCTGGCCTATAGATCCTATCTACCAGCCAGGCACAGATATTCAGTCATCAAGGATCTATGGAAGTAGTGACAGGATGTCATCATGGAGATTGGTCAGAAGTGTGTTTCAAATACTTTCAAACTTTGTGGCTGCAATAAAGCACCCATAACCTATATCCCAACTTTCAACCTGTGAACCATCGGCTTGGTAACTTCAAGCAAGCTAATAGGCCGATATTCTTTTGCAAAAACCTTTATGATTTCTCTTAGGTTATTATGTATCACTCTGGTAAATTTTAGGCCTATGATGATCCGTTTTGTGTGATCTTGCTATAAGGCACACAAACAATAGTGAATGCATAACCCCCTTGGCGACAGTAATAATAAAGTATGTGTAGAGCGGATCCTCTATTAATTATAGTCATTTAAAGAACTACATTTTATAAGGGAGTTTCTTTGTAAAACATCCACAGAAAAGACTCGCTGGATGTAACAGCATGTGTAGTAATATATTAAATGTATTTATTGTGAAACTGAATATTTCATCTGATTGTTGTTCATTGGTGTGGATAGCATTTGTGAACAGGGAGCTTGAATCACCTTGGCCAGAAAATCATGGTCATTGAGTTTGACCATTGGTTTTTAGTTTGTGCCATGGTTGTACTAATATTGTTTTTAAAATATTTTTTATACCATACATTAGGCCTATCCCATTTAAAAGCGCTTTTTCACCAGGATCAGAGCGTTAAATTTTGAGTGTAAAAAAAGTGGCTTCCCATAATTTTGTAGTTTCAATGTATTAAACTATGCTTAAATCATAGGTCATAGATCTCAATCAATTTCCAATGACACCATTACTCTGAAAAAATAGGTTATTCCTTTGTATAATATAGGTGGAATGTTATACGGTAATCAATTTTCATTTAAAAGACAATATGGCCGCTAATGTGGCCACCAATATAGCAGTGCCAAAATGACTTGGCAATGTAGTACGATGTCAATGCTTTGTATTGAGAAAATAAACATTAATACCATAGGCATATATATTTAGAGGTTCATTTGATTTTATGATTTTTAGTTAATATATTATACAAATTAATGATTTTCATTGACAATCCAATATGGTCACCAATGTGGCCGCCTAAAAATGTATTGAGATGTCAATTTTTGTTTGTATTGAGAACATAAACACTGCTTACTATATACATTTAGAGATTCATTTGATTGTATATAATTTTTAGTTAATAAATTATGCAAATAATTGATTTTCATTCAAAATCCAAGAAGGCCGCCAAGATGGCCGCCAAGATGGCCGCCAATATGGCCGTAAAATGTAAATGTGTTTACGCCTAAAAAATAGAAAATACACAAATAATTCAACAATTTTGGATTTGCATCGAATACCATCCAGCAAGATAGGCTAAGCCTTGGGCCCGTAACCTAGCCAAGACTATTGCAGCCTTATCTGCTTATTAAAAAATATTGTTTGTTGAAGTAAACAAAAAAAAAAAAAAAATCAAAAAAAAAAATCGTCAAATTTGGATTGTTCGGGCGTGGCCAACACAATTGCCAACAATTTTTTTTTTTTATTTAGCCTAAACAAAAATGGAAATACAGTAAGTTTGCTGATGCAGATATCGAGATGATAGCAAAAACCAAGAAAAGCAAGTACACTGATTTTGACAGCTAAATTTATTATATTCAAAATGTTTGTGATCATGTGCTCAAAATTATAATACACGGAAAAATTGCTACATCTTAAAAATAAAATCTTCATTGACAGTGGTATATCTACGGGGTGTGTGGGGAAGCACAATGTCAAAATAATTCCCTCCCACCAGTCTAACCTCACTGAAAATTGCTGAGGCAAAACAATATGCTCAAGTAGATAAAAATTACCTATCACACCATATTTTGCCAGCTTACCGCCCTCCCCACCCCACATTATTAAATCATCGAGTGCTCCCACGTCACCTCCGGGCCTGCCTCCCCTCTCCCCACAACCATTTCAGTACTCCTAAATACACCACTGTTTAATAGGGGAGTCAATAAAACATGGCCTAATAAGTGAACATTACAGAACAATACAGTACATGAAAGACTATATAATAAGGCACGCACATTACTTCATTATGGCTATGTCGAGACTTGCGAGATACGCAAGGCGTAACTAACAATGGCGAGGCTAGCGTTTAACGCAATGCTTACTCGTGTGTGTGAACAAGATGTAACCACAGATCATATATGGTATAACAAACACCGGACACACGTTAATCCATGGCGTACCTAGTGGATTAACGTAATGCTAGTGCAACTCTGTGTGTGAACGAGGCAAACCTAACGTCGGGCGTACGTTAATCCACAGCGCTACTAAGAGTTAATGTAAAGCTACTGTTGTGTATGAACATAGTTTATGACTTTACATTTCAAAAAGACTATCCAATAGTCTGATTCATAAAAAGCTCTATGGAAAATCACAAATACCAAATATACATTTATATCACAGCACCATAGTATTATATATCCAGGCAGTTGTATGAATTATTTACAACATACAAGAAATATGAATTTTTGCATTTATACAATATCTCCTCTTAATATTTACAAGCGCAACAAGTCAGAAAACACAGATTTAATTTAATCCTGCATTGTATTCAAATTTTATCTACATACAATTGTGTTTCCTTTGTCATAATTTCATTTTTACAAAGAAAATCCACAGCAAATGTAAACTGATTTAAAAACTATAATTTCTGTGTAGACTGATTAAACAATTTTACAAAAATATCATTATAAAATATGGACGTTTCCATTAAAAAGCTTATTCTCATGCAAAATTGGTCATTTTTAAGAACATTCAACCAAATTTTATAGAGTATTTACAATTCAAGAATCCTCTTATTTAATGATATGTATATCTTCTGAAAACTTTAGAATTTTATTTTTCAATTTCAAGGAATGAATATTGTACAATCAGTGGAATTCTTCTACAACAACTGTTAACATTCTAACAGTATGAATCAAACAAATTTGTAAAATCTTAATTTCCCCCCTTAACCAACCCGTATTCACAATGCGATTCATCATTTAATTGAAAAAAAAACATGTCAAACTCTGAACACGCCATCAAATTTTATGTGACAAATAAACGAAATATGCCCATATTATTTTAGGCATAATTTGACATCACAATGCCATATACGGGACATCACACAAATGTCATATAAAGTTTGATGGTGTGAAAACAGCTTAAAACTAATAAATGTATACTGTTCCCTAAAGCCCTGTCCAGACTATCAAATTTTATTTGACAAAAGCATGTGACATGCCTAAGTATGGTCATCATGACATCACATCACGACTATATATAGGCACGTCATGACTATATACGGGCATGTGACAGTTTTTTGTCAAAGAAAGTTTGATAGTGCGGACAGCGCTTAACCTTCTTTGTGGTCTAAAATATAATTTAATGATTGCACTTACTATTACACCATGTCCACACTATTAGGTTTCATGACAAATGGGAGTGACTTGTCCATATAATGGGGATGATGTCACAGATTTATCACAGAATACTTGATAATGTGGACAAAGCATTAGAGAATTTGTTCTGAGCAAAATTGACAACAGCAATAAATTAAAATCAGCAATCTTTCACATGATTACCTTGATATATATTTTCCATAAAAACAGTTAAAATGGAATCCTTAAAGTCAAGGAATATTTTTATTACGATTTTATATTGCAATCAATTTTGGACTGAAATCACTCTCTCAAGGTACGCCTACTATTTAATGAACATTAAAATTAACTTTATTGTGTTTTTCAAAAGATCTTTGTAACCAAATTGAATACAAACTAGTAGGCATATATCCACTAAAGTCCTTTCCAGACTATCAAATCTTATTTGACAAAAACATTTGACATGCGTAAATATGGTCATGGAGGCATCACATCATGACCATATATAGGCACATCATCACTATATTTGGGCATATAACAGTTTTTTGTCAAAAAGAAATTTTGAAAATCTGGACAGAGTTTTAAAAACAGTACTCATAGTTCATCTCATCACTTAAAATTGTCTTTGGAATTCATAATTAGCAAATGACAGATCATTTAAATGCATTTCATTCAACAAATAAAAACAAACAATTTCAAACATAAAAAACAAAGATAATTAATAAATTTTTGTTCTGATCAAGGAGTACTTCTGATAATAGACACTGCACGTGGCCAACTTACACAGCGTCGTACAACGCAGTCCAACACGATTTATCATCGGGCACATTTAATATTCCCCGATGCAACTGTCCCCAATGCAGACCTATCACTTAAAACGCGTCACGGCTGCGTCACACAATGCTGTTCTGAGTTGGCCTAGATTTGGGTGTTTCCTCACCAAAAAATCAGGTAAGTGCAATGTTTATATACCCTTAGTGTTCACATAATATTATGTATTATTTGTTCTTCACTGCTTAGTACTACAGAAGCTCAAAAAGGCTCCACAATAATTTCTGTAGAATCTACAAAAAAAATCTACTATATTTAGATAACAGTAGCAGTTTCTGCAGAACAATGTCAACATTTTGGCAGACCAGAATGTTTCCACAGAACTGAATGTTTCCACAGAACTGAGTACATTTTGACAGGACTCAGTTGAAGTCCCTGAAACACTTAAAAACAGTTTCTGCAGAACTCATGTAGCAACATTATAAACACATCTTAGGTAATAACAGTTTCTGCAAAAAACTTAGTAGAAATTTCTAAAGAGTCTAACAGCAGTTTATATAAAATCTAGAATCTTACCTTTGCAGAATTTTGAAATAGTTTCTAATGAATTACAGTAGCAATAGATTTTACATAATGTTTTCTATAAAATTTAGAAATAGTTTCTTCAGTGCATGGCGACAGTTTCAACGTACCTACTTAGCAACAGATTATACAAAGATTGATATCAGTTTCTACTAAATATATAACTAGTTCCTACAAGCTTATTAAAGGTTTATTAAAGGGAAATATTAGAGCAAAAGATTATATAACGTAACACTATGTATAGAATATAGAAATTAATTTCTACAGAACTCAGCAAAATTTTAGACCTATGATCAATTACTACACACTATTACAGTTAAAACTACAGTTACTGAAAGAATTCTGTCTACAGAACTCTGCAACCAATTTAATCAAATCTAGCAAATGTTTTACAGAATCCAGCTCCACTGCTGTTATAGACATACAGACTGAAATCCAAATAAAAAATCTACGTCTACAGATAAAAAGTTACATTGCTGACTGCATACACACACTTGTTTTGTTCATTAGGCATCTGTAAACCAGATAATTCCAATTAACAGTCTGGCTTCAGAGACACTCTGATGAGACCTGGCGTAGATTCGGAAAACCTTTAAAAACAAATAAAGAAGTTAAGTGAATACCTTACATATATATTTATTTGTAAAGCCTTAAAGAAGAGTAAAACATGTGCAGAAAACTCATGAATGTACCAAATTTTCTTCCAAAACAAGATAAACTAATTTTTTAGAAGAAATGTCATGAAGTATTTTAACCTGTGTAATCTATCATATATGAGGACGCTCAACTTAAATGTAGTTATGCTTTTTATTGAAATTGTTAAATATTACAAAAATTTATATAATATACATTTTTCTCACTTTTAATACTTTTAATAAAAATACAAAATGCAGGATAAACTCACTGATAGTTATTTTTTTCTAAAAATTCCCTGACGGCCTGCCTGATTCTGGCAATTCCAAGTGGACTGTTCCTACCACGTCCTGTTATCACCGACAGGTACAATGTCTTGGGTTTCTGTTGCCGTGTCTGCAGCTCGTGTCTCTTGTTGTTAAGCGCATCCTGTAAAACTTCCACTGCTTCATCAACATGAAAATGGTGCAGATCTAATATGTTGGACTTCAGATAATCTTTGTTGCTGGAAGATATGTAACAATTCAAAATTAAAGGTTAAAAGTTATGCGCTAAACAAATGAACAGATGTAATTGAAGGTAAAAAGAAAAGATAATGAAGAACATTTATTTTTATTTACAGGGGAACTATACTGACAGAACAAAATCTTTAAATTAAAGTATATATAAAGTTATTATTTTCCTATTTTGAATACAGTATTATACAATCAATTTAAACTTTAAATGAGAGAATAACACTAAATTTAACAAGGCAAACCAAAGTTTCACTTTTCCAACCAAACCTAAAATCAGAAATCACCTTTTTCTATTTTTTATAAACTATATTTCATAAAAAAAAAAAAAAAACATTGATTAGGCAAAAAAAAAATTGTTTGTTTGCCCTCCTCCACCCGCCCCTAACTCACTGAAAAAAAAAATAGAGGCAGAAAAACAAAAAAACTTTTAAAAAGTTTATTATTTTTTAGCTTTTTTCTTTACAAATTAAAAAAAAATGTGAGTGATTTTTTTTTTTTTTGCCAGATGCCTTACAAATTAGTCTAAAGTTGTTTGATATAAGATATTGCCATTCTAGGCCTCTGTGAGTCATTTTAATTGCATCCGATGTACTATATTTTTTAAAACATAAATAAAAAAGAAAGTTTTTCCACCTGTCCCTATTTATCATTTTTAAAAAAAGAAGGGCAAACCAACAATTTATTGTATTTGGCCTTAAGATAGTAAAACAAAAAAGAATTTATGTTGGTTGATGAATGAACACATTTAATTTAATAACTCACATCTTCTGATGAATTCTCTTAGATGCTTCCCGGTTTGCCTCTTTGATTTTCTGACTATAAACACGACCCTAAAAGAACAGTAATACAAGTGAATAACTAACCATACAGTATGTGATAAGCTTCTTTCAGGCTGACCAAAATTTATTTTATTCTTTTTCCTTTTTTACGGATCCTCTCGAGACAAGGTTTTTTTTTCCTTCTAGACTGGGATCCTTACAACAGCTTATACTTTTATGTATGATATATATATATTTTTTTTTTCTCAATATTTATGTATTAATCTGTGCTGTTGTAGAATGAAAGGTGCTTGCGCCAATGAGAATATTAATTAGCATAGCCAAGTAAACATTACAAATTGCTTTCTAAGTCAATTTAAATGACGTCACGATTGACCTACAATAAGTACAGTAATGCTCAATTGCAGATGGAGATGCGTGGAATTTACTGACCTTGTCAGCGTAATAAGTAGCAAGCTGTGTTTGACCTTTCCGGTGGGCTTCAGAAGCCTTTTGTAAACATTCCTTTTGTAGATTTTTATTTACAATAGCATCAGCACGGTAATCAACATAGTCAGCTTCATCTGGGTACTCAGAATCCAATTCTTCAGTCTGTTAAAACAAAAATACACATGAAAGAATATATATCCCAGGTATTCAACCTTTTTTAGCTGGGGGGGGGGGCAGTTCCAATTTGTTCAGACCATAAATTGTGTACTTCAATTTTTTCTATTTTAGCCACACCCATTTTCTTTTATAGCCGTGGATTCGAAATTGAAGGGGCCAGGGAAGAACTTTCACAGATAGAGGGAAAATACCACCTTAGCCCCATTATTATGGCACCTCTAGATGGTGGGAAATGGTACTCTCAGACTTCAATTTGAATATAATTTTCTTTTCTACACCATTTTATTTTATAAAAAAAAAAAACTTGCACTCCAGGTTCTTCTACCACTAGAAATGTTCCTGCCACAACAATTTCCACTCACCAGTGGTTGGGGTTCAGGTGAGCAAATTTTTAG
>NW_022733874.1:93476-153508 GCF_011630105.1 Anneissia japonica | reverse complement strand
TCTCATCCGAAAGATGGTACGCTATTGTAACTTGTATTTCAGCCCTCTAGCTGAAACACAAGGAGAGGCAGCGATGGGAATTGAACCGGGGACCTAGAGATCTCCACGGTTCAGCGCACACACAGTGACTACCACCAGATTAGCCGACTGAGCTAAACAAACTCTTTCTTTTCTTTTACTGTAGGTGGGTGTTGAAATAATATAACTTTACAAATTCAAAGCCCTGTTATTTATTTGACAAAAAAAATGTAACATGCCTAAATATTGTCAAGATGACATCACAGTATGACCATATATAGGCAAATTATGACTATACATGGGGATACAAATAAAATTGGATAGTCTGAACAGGGCTTAATGTCTGTGTCGAGCCAATAAACTTGGTTGGAGTTGCTAACTTAAAACTGATCTCTACTATAATAGCTGGATTGCTCATTGACTGGTTTTAGTGAGGCCACCGACGCTGTGTTCGAATTTAACATAATAATTATTATCATCTATCTACTTGATGTGACTTTTTATGCAGTTTAAGAAGGCACATGCAAAGTTATTTGCATTGTTAGGGATCGATGTCACTATAACAATACGACTTAGCTCGCGCTTTTGAAAACTGCATAAACTGTCACGCCTAGTTGTTAGATGGTTTTAAAAAAATTCCTACGTTAAATTTAAATTTATTATTGAAATGTATTGCAAGAATCATTATTTTTAACTATAGTTTCAACAAATGCCAAAAGAAACTTTTCTAAACTGGTACGTCACTTAGGCCCTCCACATGGCGTCGGAGGCCTCACTTTTTTCTGTACCAGGATTGGCCGATGAGCAATCCAGCTGTTATAGTAGACATCAGTGTAACTTACAATAAATAATAATTTCAATTGAGGGCGCTGTGAGAAAATGGAAGAATACCTAAAGACCCACAGTGTCTGGTGGAAGTTTTTGAGGGAAATGATTACTCTTATTAAGGCTTCATATTTTTTCAAAAACAGCACCAAAAATAACTTCATTTTATTTCATTCCATTCAAAGAACAATAAAACAGACAAAAACGTAATGACAGAGAAAAGGAAAAAATTAACTCAACTGGCCAGACAAAAAGAGAACTAAATCAATGTCTAGTGGCTCTCCGATGCCAATGAGAATATTAATTAGCATAGCCAAGTAAACATTACAAATTGCTTTCTAAGTCTATTTAAATGACGTCACGATTGACCTACAATAAGTACAGTAATGCTCAATTGCAGATGGGGATGCATGGAATTTACTGACCTTGCCAGCGTAATAAGTAGCAAGCTGTGTTTGACCTTTCCGGTGGGCTTCAGAAGCCTTTTGTAAACATTCCTTTTGTAGATTTTTATTTACAATAGCATCAGCACGGTAATCAACATAGTCAGCTTCATCTGGGTACTCAGAATCTAATTCTTCAGTCTGTTAAAACAAAAATACACATGAAAGAATATATATCCCAGGTATTCAACCTTTTTTAGCTGGGGGGGGGGGCAGTTCCAATTTGTTCAGACCATAAATTGTGTACTTCAATTTTTTCTATTTTAGCCACACCCATTTTCTTTTATAGCCGTGGATTCGAAATTGAAGGGGCCAGGGAAGAACTTTCACAGATAGAGGGAAAATACCACCTTAGCCCCATTATTATGGCACCTCTAGATGTTTGGAAATGGTACTCTCAGACTTCAATTTGAATATAATTTTCTTTTCTACACCATTTTATTTTATAAAAAAAAAAAACTTGCACTCCAGGTTCTTCTACCACTAGAAATGTTCCTGCCACAACAATTTCCACTCACCAGTGGTTGGGGTTCAGGTGAGCAAATTTTTAACATAGATAACTCTAGATTCCTGGAAGTAGTACTTTCAGACTCCAAAATAAATTTCAAAGCAGTGCTTTTAACAGAATAACATGCCCCAGAGCCTGCTGGTGCAGGCCCACTATATGCAAGACTCTTCCTCCCTATGTCAATACCCTACGCCGCTAGATACAGTGAGCTACTATAAAAAAAAAACCACTCTTTCTTGTAAGGAATTCTAGCGTAGAAACACTTTTTCTAAAAATCGGCCGGAAAATGATTTATTTTTAGCAAATTGTTTGTCAAATGTTTTGTAACTCAGTTGCTATGTAAAATGCATTGGTCTACCAGTATATCCAAAACAATAAATGTAAGGAAGCCATCTGTGCATTCAAAAACATGGAATGAAAATAAAATAAAATTATGTTTTCTTATTTAGTAATTAGTTTTGCTATAAACATCGAGACGGAGGAGAAAATAAAAATAAAATTTTATTGGTTAATGTAAACAGTGTAGTAATAAGATAGTTAAATGCTTTCAATTTATATAATTAGGAAGAAATACACATATCTTATTTTTGTAGATTTCAAGGCAGCAGTGAGCATAATAAAAATTTAAAAAAAAAACTTTTTTTTCTGAAATTTCCATTCTTTTAGTGGCAGCAGGTGCACTAATTGACATGTCAAAAATGACGCGAAGCCCCGCCCACAAAGTCACGAAAACCTTAGACAATGGCGGCAGACTTACCGAGTTGGCGAACATTTTCTTTGCTATCATCCTTCTTTAAGAAAGAGAATTCAGGGTAGGCGGTATGCAATGTTTCATATATTCATAGTGTTAATCTATTTCATGGAACATGGCGGGGAAATTGTTGTAAAAGCCTATGTATTTCGCTCCCAAAGGAAGAGGGAAAAGCCGCATTCAGTCAACCTTGTTGTCGGCAAAGGCCAAGTCACTGATGCGCACTGTTCATGTAAATCTGGGTATCTATAACCAAGCATAGACATCTAGGCCTAGGCTCACGTATGTTTCGTGTTTAAACCAGCTGTCTAAGGAAATTAAAATGTCTGAGAAAAAGTTTTTGATCATGTGACTAAATGACGCTCGCTGATTAATCGGTTTATCTGTCAATCAAATCTCGTCGAGATGTTAATTGGCCAAAAATACCATTTTATTTCTATTCGAAATCATCATTATTGGCGGGCAGTGGATTTGCTAAATACTGAGTCTCGCCTAGCCTGAGGTTTGAGAGTCTGTATAAGAACTGTTGAATCAATTCCTCAACAAGATTAAAAAACTTCAAAAGAAGCTGAACAATTACAAATAAAAATTACCAAATCTGTCTGTAGTTGAATCACGTCAGAAGCTGACTTCAGAGCATCTTCATTTGCTTGACGCAAGAGACGTTTCTCCAGTTCTTCTCGGGCTTTATCAGATAGCACGGTGTAAACCGGTTTAGGGTGCAGATTGTGCGAACACTCCACACTGCGAAAGGTGTTACCAAGGTGATATCTATAAATAAAAAGTAAAAATAGATATATGAATTGAATTCCAAACAAAGTGACCAGTAAATTTAAATAACATAAGTTGAGGAAAGTATATACAGACAGCTACGGAAATGGACAATGAATAAGGCACAACAAAAGGCCAGTCATACACACTTACTCATTAGCTGCAAAAATATTCTGAAGAATGTCTGCGTCAATTCTTGGAAACCTTTTAAACAGCATTTCTTGCTTAATTTTCACAGCAATTGTTATCTCATTTGTTGAGGATTCAAGCTGTAGTAGAGAAGCAAATCATTGTCAGTTGTATTATCGGTAGTGACACTGCTATTGTCTGCTTAATAAAAATTTAAAAGTTTGTGAACCGAGTCAAAGGACAAATGTTAATAAATCAATCAACATAAATAAAAACAATAACTTGGATTAATTGTAGAAGCTGGGAAATTGTTTTTTGTTGCAATAACACAATTTATTGAGGAAAAATTCTGAAAAAAAGCTTAAAAGAAAACCAAGTACTGCAGTTAAATGTAAGACTACATTGACTTTTTTTTATTCATTCATTGACAATTTTAGCCATAGATATGCTATTAGAGTTACAAAGGTTTGTATTTAGTTTTGAGAAAATTAAACAGAACAATTATCTGCAACTGAATATTCTTTCTCCGCAAAGATTAAAAGACAAAAAAAAATGTTGTTTGAAATTCAATTTGAGTTTATTTGTACATACTTCAAGATCTTTAATTAACTGCAGATTCAATTCTTGATCCATTATCTCCCTTAGCCCTACTTCACTCTCTTGATCAGATGGGTTCAACGTAGACTGGTAACAAGCGCTGCCATCTGGATTTATTAATATGTCTCTTGCAAAGGTGTGACCACTAGCCACCCATGGACGATGTTTTGGCATTGAAGACAACCTCTGTTCTTGAACCTCTTTCATGTGGAGGTAATCCTCTTCCTGCTGCAGCTTCTTGGCTAAGTCTTCATCTATCATTTAGTGAGTAAAACCAAACCACTATCAATTCTTTTTCTACATGAGAATTTCTTGGTTTCAATTCAAGACCACTCTAATTCAAGACCACACTTAATTAAAGAACACCAAAATTGAAGATCATAATAATAATATTTTTAATTAAGGACCAAAACTGCTAAAGACCATGAAAACCCATGTCCCAAATGTGGTCTTTACCTGGAGGCCTGTACTACAGGTAATAAGTTAATGTTATGATGATGTCAACCTCCACAACCAACTACGGTAATTACATTTATTATTAGCCTATTAAAATTACTATTGGTAGTAAAAAATGAATATTATTATAAATGGTCCTTCTAAAGTAATCAAGGCGAATTGGAAATGTCTTTATTAATTCTTTTGACAACAATAGAAATCAATCTGACAGTAGTCCACACCTTGAGATCTTCGAGACCGTTTTGGTATAAAGAGATATATAAATCTTTTATTACATTAATAATAATAATAATAATTTATTGGTAAACTACACTTTTAAAACAGTGGCACTTCACATGATAAAGGTGCGTCCAAAAAAAAAAAAATACTTCAAACAGAATACAATAACATTAAAGAAAATAAAGTATAAATTGAGTAACCATCACTCAAACATTGACAAGCACTCCACCCCCATCCAATACTTGAAAACAAACACATAAAAATTATTAGCAGAAACAATATTCTAAGTACCCTTATTCCCTCCCCAAACTATACATTTACCCCTTCCCCTTTAAAAAAAAACAAAAAAAAAACCAACCAACATACATCAAAAATAGTAATGCAGGAAAGAATATTACATTTGTTGTTTAACTTTATCTTTGGAATTATATTTTAAAATGAATTTTGAGTAACCTGAAAAAAAAACAAAAAAAAAACATCTTCAGTTTACAGGGGGAAGTATGTGCAATGATAAAAGCAAGTTTAATCAAGAATCCTTAATGGATAAACAAAAATGGGGGGGGGGAAGCCACATAAATACCTGCTTTCAAGTTTCCAATGTTAGCAGATCGGTTTTTCTTCTTTAATGTGTCCTGCCACGCATCATAGAGTCTGGATGCAAGATCAGGAGAAACTACCACTTGAAGATCTTCATGCGAAACAAGATCTGCATTGGTAAAATTCATTAAACAAATTATAGGCATATTCAATCCAGGTAACTATGTCAGTATGCAAATCCCAATTTTTGTCTGTCACATTAAACAGACAATTGCTTAATCACACAGTAAGCTCTATCCACTCTCAATTTTTTATGTAACAATTAAGTGATAATTTAATGTGATATACCCATGACTGGGTATATCATTAGGCCCATATATATATAGACACATCACACAATTTTATCAAATCAAAATTTATAGCATGGACAGAGCTTTGTTCTTCCTAAAGTCAAATTTTTCTGAAGTCTAGACAGTTTCCAGAAGCTTCAGCAGGTTTTATAAAGCATGACTTAACTGCGAGTGTTTCATAAAGTCAAACATTAAGGTCATTCTTAAACTGTTGGTAACACCATCAGATTTTTGTCATCAACACTGTTTAACCAGATTACGTATGACGGTGTTTGCCTGTTTCATATCAGATAAAAAGAAGTTCTGTAATTTTTCAATTGTGTCTTTCAACGCCTGATAAGTTTGAGATATTGTTTAGGCACAGTTGTCCATGACTTTTCTCAAAGAAGGAACAAAGGACCTTGGTAATAGAAAGCAGGCACTTACACACAAAGTCACAGTTCTACCACATTGCAATCTTACTTCAAGCACTTTAATTTATAAATTTAGTAAAAATACAAATGAGTTATAATTTGAGGAAATAGTTACAAATTAACAAATCTTACCTAAATCAACAAAAGAACCATCATGGCCAAACATTGTCTGTAATTGACTTCCGAATGTAGCATCCAATTGCAAAATGAGTTCTTCATCTGACTGTTTGGTTGTGTCTATTTCAAGGTCTGTGGTCTTTTCTGGGCCAGTGCTATCTTTTGTTTCTTCCTCAATGTCTTGTGAGAGATGTGAAACAGCCACAAGATCAGGCGCAACATTGGATGTAATAGGCAGCTGACTGATGGCAGATGATTTCTCGAACTCAAGCAAAGCTGGTGAGACCTCTTTGGCAGGATCTTGCACGGTGCTCTGTGATTCTGAAGACATTTGCTGTGAAGGACTATTGGTGGGTTGGCACATGTTTGAATCTAAGAGAATTTCGCTAGCCCATTGTGTGTCATACTTGCACTGTTTTAGAACATGAAGCAGGTCCTCTTGCGCAACAGAAGGAAAACAACTGAGAAATATCTCTACTTCATCATTATAATTATCATCAGTTTTAATTTCTGATGTCATTGATCCCTTGTCAAGGATAGCTACTAAAGGAATAGATTCAGAGGTCTGCACATCACTTGGAATGAAATTTGAACTGATGCCAATCAAGACACATGTATGCTTATGTTTTTTGGCATCCTCAACACCAGCTTCTATTCTCTGCAACAAAGCAAAGTCCTTTGCATCAATGTTTACAGCGACATCACTGTAGTTTGATGTTAAATTACTCACTCCTTCGAATTTGTTCGGTTGCTCAAGGAATACATCTCCATATAGCTTTGTATCAACCTCATCATCATCACTTATTTCAATTTTATGCTCTTTAATAAGTGAAGGGATACGTCTCTTGTTAATAATACCTGACTTTCTACTTGTCTCCTGAGACTCATGACTCCTCATCTTGTTAAATTCAGATTGTCCATCTACCAGTCGATAGCCAGAGTTTGTCTTTCTCTTCACCTCCGCTAAAGAACGATCAGCTGATTTGTCATTGTCCGACAGAGAATTGCTTAGCTGCCATCGATCATCTTTCTGGAAAGTTTGTGTTAAATCCACAGAGATGGGAGAGTCCACGGAAGACTCTAGGCTGGTGCTACTACCAGTGGATATATTGGGTGAAACAACATTGCCCAGTTTGCGTACATTCGTAAAGTGCTTCAGGGCTTCATCACAGTGCGTGTGCGCTTTCTGTGCCACCGATTGTTTTGCATCGAGCTTGCTATTTCTCAATTCAATCGGGACACAATCATTTGAACCGGTTTCATCACATGTGCCAAGTCCAATATTTAATTTGTTTTTGCCTGTTAATGTTCTTGTATGGTCATTAAGTTCAACATCATTTTCTAAACCACTGTTCGTTGGAGTACATAAATCAGTAGCTTCTTTTCCATCTTTAGTTCCCATAACTTTTTGGACTGTCATGTTAGGCTCATAATTTTGTAGTAATAAAGCTATTTTGTCTTTTGGGACTCCGTGTGTACAACGTCTGCAAGGTTAAAACAAAATGTTTTTAATAGGTTTTCAATAAAAAGCCAAGAATGATCTAAAGATGTATCCACAAATACACATGATTTGCCTATATATGGTGTGATATCACATCATCATGTCCTTATATGGGAGTGTGACATGACACCATCATGCCCATGTATATGGAATGACATAATTATGAACACACTGTATTTGCCACGTAAAACATATTAGTGTGGATGGATCATTAATTCTTGCCCCATTACCCATTTTTTTAAAAATATTCAGAAGGCAAACATCCTAGGCCTGGCAGGAGAATAAAATCTAACTGTGTTTATTTTGTTTTATTGTTTTTTTACGATACACACATAAAATGTAAATTAATCAACGATAAATATTACAATTGAAATTACATTTCAAAAAAAAAAAAAAGAAGTGTGCGGAGGTCAAAATAAGTTTGTAAACAAACTTTAAGACATGACCACCAATAGTAAATAATTGATAGTATAATAAATAAATAATAAATAAGTGTGCGGAGGTCAAAATAAGTTTGTAGACAAACTTTAAGACATGACCACCAATAGTAAATAATTGATAATATAATAAATAAATAATAATACATAATAATAATAATAATAATAATAATAATAATAATAATAATAATAATATATATATATATATATATATATATATATATATATATATATATAGAAAATAATGAAACAACTTCTGTAGTAGACTGAAGAACACTGATTTATTATAAATTCAGATATTTCTGCCACTTCTGTGGCCTTCATCAGCGAGAATAAGGAAAACATCATGAATCAATATAATATAGGCTGTCTTATCAAAAAAAAATAAAGGTGACAGAGAGCAAATGAGAAATACTTATAAAACTGTAAAATGATTGGTGTATTTATCTATGCATACTGAGTATCAACAATAATAATATAATAATAATAATATAATAATAATAATAATAATAATAATAATAATAATAATAATAATAATAATAATAATATATAATAATAATAATAATATATAATAATAATATATACAGTATAATATATATAATATATATATATATATATACATTTTATTTTATTTTATTTATTTATTTATTCAATCGTCCAACAGGACCAAGAAGGTCCCACTTACAGGCGAAGATTGTAGTAAAATATTTCTATGTACAATATAAAAATATAAAATATTTAAAATTCATCAAATTATTAAAACATTGTAGAGTTAAATATTACATCGATTAAACACATAAAAATTACGTAAGATAATTATTTAAATGACATTTAAATACATATAAAGAATTAGAAAATATATCAACATCAGGACATTTGGCAACAAAATCATTATATAAGCTAGACAGACGCGAAATAAATCCATTTTTACATACATTAACACGGCAAAAAGGAACAGAAAATAAGTCACACTGACGAAGTGTATATATATATATATATATATATATATATACACACATACATATGTACACACATACACACACAAACACACCCCCACATACATGCAAGCATACACACACACATATACACATGTTCATACTAAATTTGTATAAACCAACAATCAAAAAGAAAACCAACAATCGAAAAAAAAAAAATGGAGAAGACTTCATCCTTGTCTTTATCAAAAATCCTGAATGAGAACAATTTATTTTGTTTTAAAATAATGAATTAGATAACTCAATTGCCAAGGTATTAGCATCTTTTCATAATTGTATCAAAACAACATAAGAAAAAAAGAAAAATATTTAACATAATTATAGCTTTAATACCCAATTCACAGACAGGCAAAATGTAACATTCGTACCAAATAACATTTGTAACAACTCTAATTTCCCGAGATATTTACAGCCAAGAAAATCGTTTTCACACACACATTCTCAAAACATATAATATTCCTGTAAAGTTAGGTTATTACACGGACATGGCTTCCCACAGTCATAATGTACCAGAAGACACTTGCCACATTTTCCTCAGAAGAACGCATCATTTTGCCTGTTGTGAATCGGGTTGAAATTAGACGTTCCTGAGGGTGTCAATCAAACTTAACAACTGACCAATCAGAACAGAGCCAGGAATATGCATGTGTCGTTTTGTGGGACCTTAGCAACAATATCCAAGGGGCGGGGTTTAGCAGACGGAACAGTCCATTTTCTAACCCCACTATAATTCATAATTCATAGTTTTACTTTCCTCACACGAGATGGTAGTATGTGAAGTGTTCTCCCCAGGATTTTTTTAAGGTGAAATGGAAAAAACACGTAGCGACACCTCATTCAGCGCATAATATTCCACGGTGCCGCAGTTGTATTAATCTTGCTTTAAAGCAATAAAATTAATCATTTAGGCTCAATAAAAAAAAAAATCATTAGTTTATTACCGTCGCACGAATGTATTTTATGGCACTGAAAAAAAAATGTTATTAATTTATTTATTTTTTATTGTTTGTACTATCTCAATCATGTTTTACCTTGAATATCAATACACCAGCAAACAACCCAAGGGTGATATTTGGTTTTAGCAAAATAAAAAATATAAAAAAAGAGAGCTAGCTTCCCTCATCACTTTTCCAGCCTAGATTGGGTGATAAACTAGTGGAAAAATATATTGGGCCTCCAGCAAGAAAAATTACTTTTCATTTTTTTAAGGTATTTTTTTTGTAATAATAATTAATAAAATGATATTTACATACAAAAGTATATGCACTTGACACTGTGGCTTTTATTAAAAAATAAATAAAAGTGCTGACTTTTGGAATTTGAATTTTTGAGTAGAATTAATTATTGGCTTAAAAAAATAAAATTGTCCATTCAGTTAGTTATGTATGTGTTTATTTTGTTATACTGTAGTTTATTTTCTGTCCTTTAAGTTATAGGCTACTGTATCAAAAAACATAACGTGACAGATAATACACTAGGCCTAGGTATCTCTTGAAACGATCTCAAACTCTGCTCAAACCACCAATGAGATACTTTATAAGAAGCTTGCCATTTGGTTACTATGACAATAGACTGAGAGATACCATAGCCAAACATGTGTGGCAGTGTGTGATGAGTCTTTTTGACATGGCAAACCAGCATGTGCTACTAATATGTTAATAATAATTCATTAAAAAAATATAAGACAACAATTAATAAACATTTTAATATTGTGTAGAAATTTATTTATTACAACGTAAACATAATAATTTAGTTTAAGACAAATTAGAAAGCAAGTTTAAGAAAAAAAATATGCAAAAGGAGAGAATGCCACATGGTCGACCTTTCACCTAGTGCCAGTGATGCATGATTATTTTTGTTTTTTTGGATGAGGGCCAACTTTCACTGCCTAGGCTTGTGAGTGTCTGAAGTTGTTGATGTTTATTTAGAAATAAAACACATAAAAACCTATTTCATCATGAGTATACATGAAACACAAATAATAAACTGTGTTTTAAAAGGTTAATTAGAAAGAGTGATGTAGGCACATGGAATTTTAAAGGTAGGAATTAGTCACAGAGAAGTAGGTAGGCTTAGCACAGCACAGCGAAACATGGTCCCATCACCATTGTTTATGCTGTAAATAAAAGAGGTTTAAGAGCTCAGACTTGTGGTTTCTTTGGCTACTGGCTTACAGTTTATCCTTTAATGTCAAATTTACAGAAAGATAGTGTGCACTTCCCTTGTATATGTAGAGCTTGTGTATAAACAATTGATAAACTAAAAATTTACGAGTCATACAAGGTGTATCGGTAAATTTAAGCAGTAACGGTAAACTTGTTTTCTGAATGAAGCTGTAAGGGGGGGGGGGGCATTACAGCTTATTGCCCTGGGGAGAATACTGACCATATATAGGCACATCATGACTATATATGGTCATATAAGAGTTTTTTTTTTCACAGAAAATTTGATAGTGTATATACTGCCTTACTTTGCCAACTGAGTTGAATTAAGTTTCCATGGTGTGTCTGGCTCCCTTATCACGACATCATACTTGAGTTTCTTTGCCTAAAATGAGAAAAATTACAAAACACAATTAAACATAGTTAACCATTAAGATAAGATAAGATAAGATACACTTTATTGCTCCAAGTCGGAAATTCAGTTCTCGCATTAAAATACAGTAAAACAATTAAAAGAATGATCAAATACAATGAACAATAAAAATTACAATGTAAAAAAGACATCAAACAACGACCAGTAGTTTTCTTAAGAGACCTAAAAACCATCATGGGCTGTCCTGGTTTAGAATGTTTGAAATGGGATGGCACCAATTTCGTATAGGCCTACATGTAATATGATTATACACAGATAAATAAGTAGGCCTATATCCAATAAAGAAGCTCTGGGCAACCTTTGGGTGGGCTTCTTTTATAGATAGGTTTCTTTTCAAGATGCGATTGTTTTCAAGGCGACTGTACTTTTACAAAGTAAAGAGGGAAGGCTTCATTTCAGAATGAATGCTGTAAATTTGGGGAATTACTACTATAAAACAATAAATGGTAGCACTGTAATATCAGTCTATATCATGAAATGTATTAACTGGCATTATATCACCTAGAATACTGTATAAACCAAGCATGTTTTTAAATATTTTTTTTCATGTACAGTGTACGTACTGTACTATCTCGAAAAGAAGCCCATCCTATTTGATTAAAAGCCCATGGGCTTCTTTTTGAGGCTACTTTTGCAAAAAAGTAAAGAAAGGGGCTTCAATTCAAGATTAAGTCCATTGGGCTTCCATTCAAGGTTTTTATGGTATACTGTTACAAAATATTGTAAAATTTAGTATTTATCTGTCTATGCAATTTTGTATTTTGTTAAAAGTAAAGAAAGCAGTAGCAAAACCAATTAATTTTTAAAAAGTATAATTCAAAAAAGTAGCATCTAAGTACACAATAATAAAAAAATATTCAAATTTATAAACCATTTTTACCAGGTTCCAAACTCGTCACATTCCCAACAGGGAAGGGTGATAAAAGTAATTTTATGAGGAATAGTATTTTTTAAGGAAGCTTGTTCACATAAAAGAAAGACAAAATAGGCTATTCAATACTTGAATAGTTTCCTGATGGGAAGAAGCTCTGACCTGGAGGCAAAGTATTTTGCATACAGCTTTAATAAGCATCATGGTTTGACAACAGCCACAACTTAATGGCCAACCAAAAAAAAAAAAAAAAAAATCTACATAAAAATAACTATAAATTGTCATAAGTGAATTTTCCAAAATGTGACCTGCATTCTTTAATGAGAATGAATCATTGTACTCAACATCGACAGGGTGGATGTCTCATCTGGTTCATGCACATCATCACTATATATGGGCATATCATTACTATATATGGGCACATCATCACTATATATGGGCATATCATCACTATATATGGGCACATCATCACTATATATGGGCATACACGGTGTGTACAGAGCCGTAAAAGAAAGCAGCACTGGGATTGACACAAAGACCAAGTGTTTGGAAGGGTTAAAACGGTCCGGTGCAATACAGTTAATCAACTAAAGGCCATATATGGGCATGATGATGTCGCATCACACCCATATATGTACACGACGATGTCAAATCACCGACAAATATGGACATGATATAAATGTCATATCACATTGTGGATGCTGTGACATTCAAGACAGTAATAAAACAAATTTCATGCGAGTTATTTATATGATGAATAAATCAAACCTTGAACTTTGAACTTTAATGTTTTGACAAAAATGGGGTGTTAGGGTTTCTGATAGTTCAATAGTCATATTTCACAATAGCCAAATGTCATCAAAGATCCGGTTTATTTCAGTTGATTTAAATAATTAAAAGTTAATAAGTCAGATTAAAAAAATAATATTTTTACTTTGGAGCAACTATTAGTAAGCAGTTCTGTAATGGTTCTAAATATTAAAATTGGTTCTATTCACAACACCGATCATTTTATTGTTTTACTGTTTCATGTACCTTTCCTATACTAATACAGTAGTTTGACATACAATAATTATTTGTTTATATCATTGTGTGGTCAGCCAGTTATTGGACTGCATTGTTTACCATACAGTAATCATTTGGTTGTTATGTATTCAACTTACCATTTCTATGTACGGTCTCATGACCCATTTTTCAATGTTTGTGTTGTCGACAATAACAGGAGTAATCCCTTTAACTAATGCTTCATGAACTGAAGAATATAAATGAAAATAATCAAACTAATATAATTCATGCTATTATATCATATCCTAGTTTAATAAACTGGAATTGAAATGATACAAAAGATACACCAAAAATTAATGAGAAATTTAAAGGATGTCTGTTCACACCTAGTCTCACATAGGCATTTCCCTGTTTGGAATCTCTGCCGATATTATTATTATTATTGATACTACTACTATATCCCAGCTAATAAACTGGAATTGCAATGATACGAAAGATACACCAAAAATTAAAGAGAAGTTAAAAAGATGTTGCCTATTTTATCCTCCTAATAACGATAGAAGCAACTCCTTTAAAAAAAACGTCAAAACAAAGTCTTTTTAGAATTATATACGTTGTGTACTGCAAGCAAAAAATACTTTAGCGTTTCATCTAGACCATTAAATTCGAAATTTTAAAAATCAAAATCTAATATTTTACACACAATTGTTCTGCTTTTACAAACCTCTTTTCTGGTTCCAATCATGGGCTTCGGTTAGGAATCTCTTTTTAAACTCATATTCTCCATTTCTGCTTACGAAGTAATCATCCGTACTGAATATAATGCCGACTCCCAACAATTTCCTACAAACCAACAGAGAAACATACAGAATAATAATGAACAGACTTATAATGTGCTTTTTGCCAGGGAATACAAGGTGCTGGCAATGTTCTTTGGTAGTTCCAGCTCAAGTCAACCACTACATGTTTCTTAATTACTTATGTGTGAACTAACTTTTTAAATATAAACTCTCAGATTTAATTTATTCTGCATATTAGGTCAAAGTTGAAATTGCAAATTTCGGACACAAGCGAAATGCACAGCAATGGTTCACACCCCCGACACCACGGTTAGGGACATAATTGTGACCCAAGCTCACAAACAGGTTGTAAACTCGTCCTCAGGCCAAAATGAGTTTTTGTTATAATGACATAGAACATATCATTTACTTTAAAATGACAGTTAAATGAACTCAATCGGGTGTCTGGAAGCAAAGTTATGACCGTTTGAATAATTGAATTTCTATTCATTTTTCAAGCTCCCATCCGAAAATGGCTAAATATTACCTCTTACAGTTGGAATTTTAAACTCAACCTTCAGGAATAGTAAGATTAATAGTTATACTTATTTATTACACAAAAACCCAATTCACACAAAATTCACGTTCTACGCGATATTCTGGGTATTGAGACTTGTTTCTCAATACAGTGCAGTGCGAGTTTACAGCCCGTTTGTGAGCTTAGGTCACAATTATTAAGACATTGACAATTTCAACATATAATTTTTTCATGATATAAATATTGCAATGCCCTTCTCTATTTCCCTATGGATACTTAAAGACATCTCATTTTCCTTGTAACAAAAAATAATTTAAAAATCAATCAATCAATTACCTGGCTAGGGTCGTCTTGCCACACCCAGGTAAACCCCTCATCAGACACAGCACTTTTCCATCTGGCAGTGGTTCAGGTTCCTCTGGCTTGGGAGTATCTGGTTTTTTTGAAGGCTTATAATTCGTGGTTTTAATTGTCGGCCAAGCCGGTACCTGACTGTGGTTCACCGGTTGCGGTACTGACGGTTCCTCTCTCATAGGTGAGATTTTATCCGTCATAGAAATCTTATCACTGTCGTTATCATCAACACTCTCTTTGCTTGATTGGCACTTGCCTTCAGTTTCCTTGCTGATTTTATTTCTTTTATTCTTTCGTTTTTTCCTCTTAGGTTGGTTGCCAGGTTGCTGTCGTCTGCTAGTTACTGGGCTACCAATGAGGCTACCAGGAGGTGTAGCATTTGAAGGTAGGTAGTGGTCTGGGCTTGGTGTTTGTCTTCCCATTACAGAAACTGTTGGTTGCAAGAAGACTAAAGGAGTTGGCACTAACACATAGTTGCCTGGTTCTGGACCATTTGGCTGCTGAATAGTGAGTTTGTTTATTCTGGCTGAAGCTCTATCTGGTGTTTTTCCTCCAGGCATCATGTATGGATTGGCTTGTCTGAGGTTCTTACTGATCCGCCCCTGATGCATCAAGGGGTTCTGACATTCTGGTCTTGCTGCAAATGTATAATCTCCCACGTGAGTCTCTGACTCCACTTTTGGTTCTGGAGTTGTAGTTCTTGGAACAAACTCTTTAGCGCCAACATTAAGTCGAGCTAAAGATACTTTCATTCTTGCCTCCTGCAAAAGTATCTCTTCATTCATCCCATTTAATGCAACTGGCATGTGTTTTGGCATTTCAACATTTCCCTCATCGATGCATTTGCCAAAGTTTGACTTTTTATGATCTTCAACACTTAGAGTTCTTCTTGCAATAAATTTGTTTGATTCAGTATCTTCACTATTGTCATCATTATCATTTGTAGTGGTTGTTGACTGAATTTCTAAGAGCAAATCATCCATATCTGCATCTTCAGTACTGATGCCAACATCCTCACCATGTTTGTCTTCATCTTCCTCAGGAATAACCATCACAGGAACATCCATCAAGATATTTTCGCAGTTGACTGCTGGTAAATAGTTTGCGCGTTCTTTGACAGCTGCTAGTGTTGGATTAAAAAGGGTTGCAGGCAAAGACTTCCGCCGTTGTTCAGCATGCTGTTCCGGTTGCAGTCTATCTATCTCGTGAGATTTGGCCTTCTTCTTCAACCTTGGTGGAACTTGGTACTTTTCCTTTTTTTGTTTCCCAGAAGGTTTGGAATCAGCCTTAGGTTGGTGAGGAGATTTAGGTTGTCCTTTCGGAGACCTCGGAGCAGATTTTGGAGATCTAGACAAGTTTTGTTCCATTTTTGATTTTGGAGATCTGGACAAGTTTTGTTCCATTTTTGGAGACTTTGGACTTGAATTTTGTTGCTTGTCAAAGTAAAATGCATCCATGTGTGGAATTTGTGGAATGTTGATTGGTTTTGAAATTAGTTGCTTCATTCTGCCGGTGTGCTCTGGTGGCTCCATCACTTCATCAATGGTCTGTCGAGTCTGACTGACTTTTAAAGAACTGGCCAATAATGGCTGCGTCACATCGACTGACGGATAATTAAAACCTGGAAAATCGACAGGCGTGAGCAAAGGAGCACCATCAGTAGACTCCAGCCTGTTGTGATGCGCACCGCCATCATAATAGTCTGAATGCAAAGATGAGAACAATGCCGGCACATTGACCCGCGACTTGACAACCCCTTCATTGACATTCTTAGATCTTTCAAACCCAACTGCCTTATTCCCAACTGTTGCCTTGGCTGAACTGCCGCTCAAATTGTTGAATTCCATCGCGCCCTCTTTGATCCGAGATACCAAAGATGGACGGTCCGGGTCTGCAATGGCAATGAGAGCATCCAACGTCGGATCAACTACACATGGGAAGAAAACATGTTAATGAACTGATGATAATTGTGAAGTGTTTATATAGGCTAACAGTGATTTAGACACTAATTGTTCAACTGAGTAATAATATGGCAGTATTGTATACTAATACAAAGTAGCCATACTACTTTTTACTCATAATTTTTGTAAGTAAATGAACCATTATTTTATTATATGGAGAATATGAATACATTAAAAAGTCATTTTAATTTTTTGTCACTAGTGATACTAGTTTTGGCATGGAAAGCCTTTATATAGGAGCAAGCTTCTTTGATGACTACTTCTAATAAAATAATAATAAAAAATTTACACATTAAGCTTGAAAAGAAAAGTGTGCAGGTTTTGCCTGCTCAGCTTTGTAAAGGTAAATTAGTCCAAGATAAGCAGTGACATACAGTAGAACCTCGATTTTACATACAGTACGGGACCGGAGTGCGTACGTAAATCGGGGGATTCGTAAAATTGGTTATGTTAAATTTGTGGTGACCTTTGATCTAATACGTACGTAACACTCAATAAACGTATGTTATGAATGAACGATGTTACCTAGGCTAGACATAACCTTTAGGCCTAAGAATAAAACCATGTGTTTAGTGTTTTTATTCATCACTTTACAATGTCATTATAAAGTGTTCAAATAAAACCATGTGTCTAGTGTATTAATTCATCACTTTATATCTTTTATTCAACTAAAGAACATGAAAATATTGTAAGACTACCTATACGACAAAGGTATAATTTGGGAATTCCCCTTCATGGCTATTCTAAACAACAGAGCTGTGGTGTTGTCTTGGCCTGCTGAGACAAACTAAAACCATGTGCACTGCACTGGGCGAGCCAACCAATTAGCATTTGTGTACATGAAACAGCAACCACGTGCACTGCACTGGGCGAGCCAGCCAATTAGCATTCGTGTACGAAATTATGCCTACTCAGCTTCGTGTAGAAAATTCGACCAGATGAGTTTTCCACAAGAAGCTAAGGAGGAAAGCAAATATTTTGAGCACTATCGGTAGTTGTTCATCTCGCTCAGTTCACATGGTTTTAGATTATAACAACCCGATATTAGACTCAATCAACGTTGCTGTTTAATGAAAATATGTTGCATATGGTATGTTTATTGTTATAGTCTATTGTTATAGCCTTTAGATATAGCCTACTTTTATGGTTGCTCTGAAAAGGGCCATTAGTTTTGAATATTTTCTGGTTTTTTAAGACGTCATCGTCGAAACGAGACATACGTAAAACCTAGGGTTCGTAAAACTGGGGTACGTAAAAATGAGGTTCTACTGTATCTAAGAGTTGTGAATTGGGGCGGGGGATGATCGGGGCTGGAAGAAGTGGGAGCTCAAGAATCATGAAGTAAGTGGCAACAGCGTTATTTTGCAAAATAAGTAGAACAGTAGAGCCCCTCTTTGGGGCACCCCTTTTACGAGGAAAATTTTTTTTCCACAAAACAAAGAAAGTATAGCCTATCTTTTAACATTATAGCCAACCCCTATTAGGGGACACTTTATTGTTGCCCAAGATGTGCCCTTTATAGGGGTTCTACTGTGGTGACAGCAAAGGCGGTGCCAGGACTGGCTTGCACACTGCACAGCTGAACTTGGGGAGGCCCTTAGAAAGGCCTATGTACACAACAGACATTGTACTATTATAGCCCAAGCAGGAAATACAAATACAGCAAGTGCCAACTAGTGGCTATTTTACAATACAATCCAAAACATTTACAGCATTAGTTTTGTGGATGAATTTGTTAGCATTAAATTTCTTAAAAACATTTAAGTTTCACAACAGCAAAAATGAATGACATACCATTTTTAAACACCTACCTATATATATAGGCCTCTACACTGTTTTAATAATTACATGTAAGCTACTAAAATCTGAGACCAAGAGCTTATTAATAAGCTCTTGTGATAGTGACTAGGCCTATACTTGTTTGTAAACAGTCAACAAAAATAATGAAAAAGGCAGGTTGCAATGCAAGCAACAACTTTCCCTTTGCCCAGTGCAGGGCTAGACATCATATTGAAACAAAACCATAAATGATGTGAGGTATGTCATATAAATATTTACAAAAACCACAAACATGGACCATGAATGAAAACGACAGTGAAATGCTGTCCCTAGACCTACGTTAGTGACAGACTAGGTCAGCCTAGGCCTAGCTTGGCTAGTAGCTGCACAAAAACCGAATGAGCATCATCACCTTTCCGATTATTGTTTATGTACAACTCTACTACTTCCGGTGTTATAGAATCCTTTAAAATCTCCTGGATTTGCTCTAGCTGGATAGAATCTAGCTCAGGTTGAACGGTGCCTCGATGAAGGACACCATGGTCTGACATTAGTCCTGAAGTACTGCTATTATCCCTAGGCTAGCCTAGAGGCCTAGCCTATCGGTGTCGGGCTTCCGGGTCCTCAGTGCTTTCTCGACATTTTATTGAGCTCAGCTGTTGTGGCTACGTTAGGGTAGAGCATATCTGCTGATATTGTTTGCTAGTATTTTGATAGGCCTAGTCCGTTCACTTTCCTAGAAAAACTAACACAATAAACATAATCATAATCATGCAGTGCCAATAATCACAAACTTACACACTGTATAGGCCTAGGCTTGTCATCAAGTTTGTCAACATCACTCATAACACAAGTTACGTTTCGGATGGAAACATGGTGGCTAAATTGATAGAGCGCCCTCTATAGATAACTATTGTGTAGAGCAAGAGGGCACTGTATCTATAAAATATATAATATATATACATTAATTATATTTATAATATAATAATAATTCTGGATTTATATAGCGCCTCACCTTGTCACAACCTCTAGGCACTTAACAACAACACAGAGAAGAAAATAAAACCATCAAAAAATGTACAAATGTACCGTAAATATTTATCCAAATTCTGGGTTTTAGTTTAATTTAGTTTAACAATTAATTAATTGATAATTATTATTTATTAATCAATCAATCAATCAATCAATCAATTAATCAACAAGGATTTTTATAGCTCCAATATCCACGGATATTTTGTACATATGAATATATATTTTGGTTTTATAGAACCAGGAACTTTCATAACTGCCTACAACGGTACGCCGTGATGCAATCAGTGAAATAATTAAGTGAGTTGCTCAAAAAAGTTATTCATAAAGTACCATACTGAATTAATGGATGAGTGGGCAGTCGAACGGATGGGCAGAAGGCCAGACGTACAAACAAACGAACAAAAATAACTAGTGCATTATACCAAGGCTGAATCGAATCAAAATACTGAGAATCAAAACCTGGTTTTCATAAAACAGGGGTGGGCTTAAAAATCGGTCGGAGGGCCAAAGTGAATTTTTTATTAACACCGAGGGCCGCACCCAAATTTTGATGTTTTCAGTGAGCTTCCAAAAACCTCCAAGCACTGCTTTTACATCACTTTATTCTCAGTTTTAATGTTACTTCTTACATGATTGGTGTCAGGCCGTTAAAAAGAAGGTGTTTTCTAGCCAATTTTAATTGGCGGGCCGCAAACATAGGGTTTTTAATTCATTGTCGCAGGCCGCAACAAAAATTGCTGACGGGCCGCACTTTGCCCACCACCTGTACGTGCGCCACTTCACGCTCTCGCCGACAGATTTCGGCGACGCTGATTGGTCGGTCGAATTTGCGCGTCCCGAATTGCGGGGACAACTACGCAATTCATTGTTTAAATTCAATGAGTTTTTTGCAAATATTTAAGAATGTCTTATTGTCTACTTCATATTTCATACTTCAAGTATTTAAGTGTTTAACCATTTAGATATCATCTGTTCACCTTTTTGTAATAGATTAAAAGGCATGTGAACTGGATCGGATGGACAGCATTTTAATCTCCGTAATCGAATACTGTACTGTGTATTATTGTTGATAGTTGCCGATTATATATTTGGGAGGAGACACACCCCAACAGACCTAATCAATACAATTTTACAACTACTAGAACATCAACTTCATGAATAAAGCTCACGTAAAGAAACACTTTCCACAAATTAGCATTCTTCAGCAGGACGGTAAATTTATTGTAGTCGATATTTTTTTTTTGTTGGTGGTGCCAGATTTGCCCAACAGGGAGAGGGTATGTCCCCGACGAAGATATAATTAGTGCATTTTGGCGTTTCTCAGGATCTCCCGAAACGGGTCCAGGAAAAAAGTACGAAAATTTTTCGATTTCACAGGCCTAAAATTATCGATTTTGAGTCAAACAATATGTAAAAATACTTTTCTTTTCCAAAGAATTGTATTTTCTCCCCGGGGGGGGGGGTTGGGTGACGGACAGTTCTCTTTTCCCCTTCCCCCACTGGTACCTCCCTTGACTCTTAGCTAGCAAGCCTTGTCCTTCTACTATGAGTTTATTCACTCCCCTGTCCTGTGGTATTCTATTAAAAGCAGTCGAACACAAACAAAACAAATTTAAAACAGAATTTAATTTATTGCTCTTTCATAAACTGTTTAAAAATTTGAAACATAAAAAAAAATGTGTAATTAGTTGAAAGTAAACATCAACAGCAAACCAGATTCTATTTAAGGACCAAAGCATGGTTTACAATAATAACCAATAAATGAGTTGTTAAATTTAAGCATAATCAATATTTATATTGATCAAAACCACCATTAATCTTATTGAAAATTATATTATTATATTGCACATATCAAAATATAATATCATTGTCATTGTCGTGTATTCCATGACATACGGCAGCCCCGAATAAGTATTACATATGTAAAAACCATATACAGTAATTATACGCACAACCACTGAACTCAACTCAGAAGTTGTGTAATAGACCTTTCTGGAGTGTCAATCAAACTTAACAACTGACCAATCAGAACAGCGCGAGTACATTTGAGCCTGTTCCAAAAAACACACATCATTTTATCGAACCTCCATTAAATGGGTGGAACTTAGTAAAACAGTCTATTAAAACGCCAGCTCATAAAACAGAGGCAACTATTAAAGAGGGGCTATACCAATGAGTTTGTGTTAAAATAAGAACATTAATGTGTAATATAAGCCTGCAGTTCTTAATATAATGTTGATATAAAATATGTGAAATATGTAATAATAAACAGTAACAAGTGAACATTTCATTTAAAATTAATTATTGATTTAAAACATAAAGTATTGAGTTATTAAATGACATAAATGAAAGATTGTACAGTATCTCTTAGGTTACAAATACATTTTTGAAAGAAATAATTAAGATAATAACAATTATTCAATAAAAAATATAATTTTATGCAATTATAACTATGCAAGATCAAAATTAAAACACAGTAAAGCCAGGCACACAAGTGTATGACCGTCGGTCGACGGATCCATCCCCGCCCTCTGAGAGAGCTACAGGACGTGATGCCCTCTTTTGACTGTCGGTGGCAACAGAGAGGTGTGTTCCTGGCTTTTGATTGATTCACTATTCAAGCAAAGTGTGCTGAATTGTGTTAAGTTCTATCTAGATTATTACAGTTAATGTGACAAACACCTGTGATTTGCCCATATTATATGGATATCATATGGTATCACCAGCCCATATATGGACATAATATGACATCATCCAGCCCATCTGTGAAGTAAAATGGCATCATCATGCCCATATATGAATGTAATGACATCATCATGCCCATATATGGATGTAATGACATCATGCCCATATATGGATGTAATATGACATCATCATGCCCATATATGGATGTAATGACATCATCATGCCCATATATGGATGTAATATGACATAATGCAATGCTCATACATGGAGGTAATATGACATCATCATGCCCATATATGGATGTAATAACATCATGCCATATATGAAAGTGATATGACATCATCACATCCATATATGGATGTGAAATGACATCATCATGCCTATATATGGATATTTACATAAATTTGTCACACAAACTAGACAGTGTGTTTAAAGCTTTTAAAGACTCATAGCACTCCAAGTTCTTATGTTTATTGCTTAATCAAAATTATTCTTTTTTTAAACTTAATTGACAATTTGGTAGAGCACCAGTGAAACATTGATTGTCAGTCACTGCTTAAACTTGCATAAAAAAAAACATAAACCAATACTATATATGTAGTGTTTCGTATCCGAGGTTTACACATTTATAAACAGGTAGTAAACAATGCTATTCACCCACTGGGGTTATCCTGAGTATTTTGGTACAGATTTATCGATTTACACCACCCCTTTACAATAAAATAGTTGAGTCCATAAAAACATGAGGGAGGAATGTAGTAGGCTGATACAATGATTATAAACAAATTCATGACACAGTATATATACAATGGAATGTATGAGCATTAAAAATAGATAAGATTAATAAAATAACAATAATAATATTGTTAAACTTTCATTTGTGATTGAATCCAACCAACATCTGCATTTACCTGGACGTTTGTTATAATAAACAATTATTATAGAAAATAATATATTATTATTCTAATAATTATTAGGCATATAATAAACACAATATAATAAAAGTTAGTCATACATAACAACACATAATAATTATAATAAAAAAGATTATAAAGTAATAATAAAATAGTAATAATAAAATAAAAACATAATATACCATATTCATTCCAATAAACTCCCTGCTTTGAATAAACTGCTGCCCTGAATAAATGCCCCCTCTAGAGCCTAAAATAGTAATAATAAAATAACATAAGATACCATATTCATTCCAATAAACTCCCCACTTAAATAATTAATAAATGCCCCCCTAGAGCCTCATTTGGAATAAACACCTCCCTCGAATAAATGCTCTTTATTTTTCCTCGAATAAACACCCACCCTTCCAACCCCAACTGACTTCAAATACATCTAATGAAAGCAAATCCTTCTCACCACATTCTATTAATGTTCTATTTCAGTAGAATTACATTTTTTCCAACTTGGTTGGGATTAATAAGTCTTCGATCACGTAATAACACATTTTGACAATAATTATGGGCTGTAGTTTCACATTTACACCCAAAAAAAATAAACACCTTCATCAAATAATTGCCCCCTCAAAAACCATTCTCAACAATAAACACCTTGAGGTGTATATTCGGAAAAATGTAGTAAATAAATCATAAATAAAAAAACCTCTATTAGCACACATTTTATCAGCAAAGTTTCTTGAATAAAGTTTGCCTAATTTCAAAATTATTGAACACATATTACATTCAAAAATTTTTTTTTAAGAATATAGAAAGAAAATGCCATTTGATAATTAATACAAAAGGGAATTTTTGGAGAAGCATTATTTTTCAATTTTTCAATTCAATCATCAACAATATATATTGTATGCTGCCCTCACACATCTTACATTGCGTTGCCAAAGCAACAGAATTTTTCAAGCAAATTGACTTAGTGCTGAAGACCTACTAATATCAGTGGCATATTTAAGGGGTCCTTTGGGGAAGGGGAGTGGGGAATTCCACGAATAAAGCACCCCCACCCTAGTCACACCCACAGATAAAAAAAAAATATTCAAGTTGGTAAAAATCACTTCATATCACCATATTTTGTGACCTTGCTCCCCCTCAATCAAGTCCTCCACTGTTGCAACCACATCATTCCCTCCCACACCCCCCCGCCCACCATTTCAAGACTTCTAGATAAGCAACTGATTATTATTATCTAAAAACAAAGGGAAAATATAAACAATTTAGAAATACGCTTATAATTCAAAAGAAAATTAAAATTAAACATAAATAGAATTTTTAACAATGTTTATCAAAAATTGTTAAAGCAAAAAAAAAACAACTTACAATCACCTAAACTAATATATTTTAATAATATATATTTTTAATCGAAGTTAGTGTTTAAAACAAATTGAGTAAAATAGACAATAAAAATTAGAAGAAAACAATGGGATCCCAGGAATATTCACCCTCTTACATACAATATTTTAAAGCAGAAAAATTGAAAATCATTCACAGAGAATAAAAAATAAGTACAGAGCTTTCACTATCCTGCTCGAGAATTCATTTACCAAGAATATTGCTCCTTCATGTTTCCGTACTTGTACAAAAACAGATATCAGTTTTGCTATCTCGTTTTGAATGCTACGGGAATCAAACATTCTTGGTGATAACACAGCCTGATGCGATGTTTCTGGCACTCGTACTTGTGCTGTGGTGACACGGCTGCTTAAACTGTACGGTATGACTAGGGCCTGTCTTTTGTGGAAAAATTCAATAGATCATTTCGGTGATGGGTGTCACGTGACCTAACTTGGGCGTTGGATGTAAACAATTGACTAGCACAGCGGTGTTGTACAGAGCGATTGCATCGGCAGCCAGGATTTGTATAATGATGAATAATCGTGGTTGGGACACCAGTAAACTATACCAATTGATTGGAAATTCAAGTTGAGAATTTTGCCTTAATGGTTTGCAAATGGTCCAAAAGGTATTGGAGATTTTTCAACAAATATTAGGCCAAGGCCCCTGCATATCTACCGCCTGTTTAGGTATGCACGAAAGTCTTTGACCCGCAAACTATGTTACGATTTCTAGGCTAGCTACGGTTTGCAAAGAATCACATAATTTTCAAAGCATACATAGCAAGGAGAATGCTAGAATAAGTAGATAAACACTATTTTGAACAATCGTTGTATAGGGAGACAGTTCTTACGTGGCACTCGTTCCCGGACAGGATAGCGAAAGCTCTCTAATTTCACCTTAGCATAGACACATATGAAAGTTTCAATGTTGAGTACATGAAGGCACAGCTTTGACAAATAACTGTCTGGTTGATTTGGTTTAATAAAACATTTTAAAACCTTAAAAATATTTACTGCTAACTTTCAAAAGATATACTATGTCTATTGTTGAGCTTCTGCAGGAGTCCTTTATCTGTCTTGTCAAATTTCCATTTTTGTGTTTTTGATGTCTTGCTACATTTTGTGAGTACAACTCTTGCCTCCGATGATGGTGCACTGTCCAGACAAAACCTTGACATTTTATGGTACAACAGCTGGTGCTCCTACAAAACATAACATAGTTTTCTTAGTCAAATAGCTATTCATGATCAGTATTATTTTCCAAACAAAGAAGAAATTTAAAAACATGAAGAAAAACCTCTATAGCAGCTCACTTTGTGCTGGCACATCTGGTGTGGTGAAGCACTTTATTGGTAGAAGAACTTCAACCAGAACTTGTCAACAACACCTGTATAGCAGCTCATTATGTGCTGGCACAACAGGTCCGGTGAAGCTCTTTATTGGTAGAGAAACTTTAACAAGAACCTATCAACAACACCTGTCTAGCAGCTCACTCTGTGCTTGCACATCTGGTGCGGTGAAGCACTTTATTGGTAAAAAAACTTCAACCAGAACTTGTCAACAACACGTGTATAGCAGTTCATTATGTTCTGGCACAAGTGGTGTGGTGAAGCTCTTTATTGGTAGAGAAACTTTAACAAGAACCTATCAACAACACCTGTATAGCAGCTAATTTTGCGCTGGCACATCTGGTGTGGTGAAGCACTTTATTGGTAGAAGAACTTCAACCAGAACTTGTCAACAACACCTGTATAGCAGCTCATTATGTGCTGGCACAACTGGTGTGGTGAAGCTCTTTATTGGTAAAGAAACTTTAACAAGAACCTATCAACAACACCTGTCTAGCAGCTCACTTTGTGCTTGCACATCTGGTGTGGTGAAGCACTTTATTGGTAGAAGAACTTCAACCAGAACTTGTCAACAACACCTGTATAGCAACTCATTATGCTGGCACAACTGGTGTGGTGAAGCTCTTAGCAATGGAACTTTAACAAGAACCTATCAACAACACCTGTCTAGCAGCTAATTTTGTGCTGGTACCAGTCTGGTTGAGCAGTGGTCATTGGTAAAGGAAACTTAACTGGAAATTGTCCACAGAACTTGCACTTCCATACCAGCTCAATTTGTGCCAGTACAGGTGTTATTCAGCACTTTCAACCAGAATTGTCAAGACAACTGAATGTCAAAATCAAAGCATTTTGTATTATTGTGTCACACTCACCTCATTATACACCCATAGTTGGTTTCCTCCTCCCCCATGGCAAGGGAATATAATGGGCGCAGACCCTTCACGGTTATATGGAAAGTCAATGCACTTTTTAAACTTAGTTGATCCTATACGCAGGTCATCATGCCACGTAAGAGCGAAATACTGAAATGGAAAACAAAATTTTAAGTCAAAAACATGTATACTGTTCTGTTCACACAATACAAATCCTGTGACATATTGCATACTTTAATAATCATGTGACAAGTGGATCTGTGACAAATCCATCAGCTTCCCTGATGAAGTTGATGATATTGTAACATGGAAGTAAAGTAAGATATATTTATATTTCAAATAATTCCAATTACAAGTATAATCCATTTGATATTATGAACACTGGAATAGTACCAAATATTTTTGATACACATTTTGTTATTTTTTGGTGTACAGTACAGTACAGTATATACAAAGAATTATTTTGGTGACATGGGAACTACTTTGTGGGAACGTTTCGCAGGCAACTAGTACTTTTACGTTGAGTACCAAGCACTTTATAATAAAAAGCGAGTACATTTTTTGGGCTAATACTAACTAGAAACAAGGTCTCGTAATCTCGAAAGCTCCGATGAGGGCAGTATAGAAGCAGTAGAGCTGAAAAAAATCTATTAATCAATCAACTATTAATCAATCAGCCTCATGAGGGCAGTATAATAGAGGCAGTAGAGCTCAAAAAGATGATCAATCAGCCGAGTATTTCTAGAGCTCATCAAAGCAAAAAGTATACTCATCCTTCTTTTTTTCGAAAACATGAAGGAAAATATATATTTTTTCATTTGGCCACACATTGTATAAAGATGTAGGTTTTACAACCCCACATACCGTGTTATAATTAATAAAAATTGTTTTCAAAGTACACTTACTTGTCTACTGTTTTTGGTTACTGATGTGCTACATGTTGTTAAATCAAACTCAGATTTTTCGCCCTGAGTAACTTTTAGGCATAATCCTGAAGACACACTATGAACCTAATAACAAAAAAAAATTCAAAGGCACAAATGTTGAGTTGAAAGTACTACTATCAAGATAACCTGAGATTACAAACCCTCACCCTGTTGAGCCATATCCATATTGAAAAAATAATGGCATTTATGTACATGGTAGCCTATCTCCCAATATACTGAAAAATCTTAAAAATTCAAAAAAATTGCATTCTAATTCCGATTCGCAATAAATTGTCAATGTGTGAACATTTGAAGTACAGTTAGTTTTTGAATTATGCGTCCGGAAGGACTCGCACATCACAGACACCCACAGACGCGCGCTACTGCAATACTCTTCACCTCTAATTCGGAGAGGTGAGGGTAATAACAGAAATGAACAAAGTTGTAAAATGATTTTATAAAAAAAAAAAGCTAAATACTAAACTCATACCTGGCCCTCTGCAGCATGCTTGGGCTCAACAGGCGGGTAGTGCTTCAGAATGTCTGGTGCTACATTTTCCATAAACCATGTAAAATTATGACAATTGAGTCGCTTTTTTAAGTTCATCTGATCACTTATGTCACCAAAGTTTACCCCCTTGAGGTAAGGTCTGCGTTCGTAGAAGTATTTCTTCCAATCATCCATCCACGTTTCAACAACTCGCATCAAATTCTTTATGAAATAGTTAGAGAGAAATAACAAATTAGTGATGCACATTTATAAGTTCAATACATATTCATGAGTTTAATATTTACAGAGAAAAAACAAAATAGTGATGCATATTTATGAAATCAATACACATTCAATAGTTTAATATTTAGAGAAAAGTAACAAATTAGTGATGCATATTTAATTAATTTGTAAAATTTATGAGATTAATACATATTAACAATAAGTTTAATATTTAGAGAAAAATAACAAATTAGTGATGCATATTTATGAGATCAATACATATTCATAATTTTAATATTTAGAGAGAAATAATGAATTTGTAAAATTTATGAGATTAATACATATTAATAAGTTTAATATTTAGAGAAAAATAACAAATTAGTGATGCATATTTATGAGATTAATACACACACATACATATCAAAGATGACAATAACAATAATAATGAATAAAATAACATTGATAAAAAAAATTGAATAATTATATATTCCACATCAACTTTTGGACAGTTACAAAATAACTTTTTTCTATTCATTTGCATAGATCCTTGAATTGGAGTAATCAATTTAAGGATTTTTGTAGTAAAATGTCGGTGTCTTTTATCTGTTTCTCGTTGGAAGCTAATAATTTATTTGTTCCCTTTAATTGAGCTTTTCAAAATGTTATTAAAATTTTTGAGGTATTTTCCAGTCTTTTTGACTGATAGTACCTTTAAAATGTCAAGGTCTTGAGTTAAAATCCTTAAGCCGGACACTCGCTCACGGTTGTCACCCGATGCGATTCTATGAAGAACGCAAAGCCCCGACGCACACACGCAACAAATCGTTTTTTTATGACAATCCGTTCTAACTTCCCCCGCCAATCAGCAAACAGCGTGGTATCGTCTAGTACTCACAATGAGTGAAGTTGGATTTGTTGTATGACCATCGTACTACACAATGAGTGCCCGGATTTAAAGAACCAATACCGTATTTATTTCCAACGACTAAACACAAATCCATTTCCTAAATATTATAATGCGAGTTTATTGAGTATCAGTTCCATCCTGCTAGTGGTGAGTCAACACACTTTTGGATAAAAATTAAATTGTTACAAAAAATAATTAAGACCACACTAAACGTCCTAAAAGGGCATTTTAGAAATCAGGATGGCACAATTAGGGCCCGGCACAACTTTCAGTTTCAATGCCAACCACAACTTACCCCATGCACTTTGGTTGGTAAAATGGTAATCATAGGGCTGAAATCTATGGACTATTTTAGATAATCATTAAAACTGGGCCAATTTTTATGAAATGGGTTTATACCCAGGAAATAATATTTTCAGAAATAAAATGATACTTTTTTCTTTTCACCTAAATTTTCTTTATGTTTCAATTTTTCCCCGGTTTTTTTGTAAATTTTTTTTCAATTTCATATTTTTAATTATAATTGAAACAATTTCATTCATCTTCTCTTTTTAACAGTTCTTAATGCATTCTTTAAATCTAAATGACAATCTTTACTGTACATAACAAATCTGCCTTTTAGTATATTTATATTAATAATTATAATAATATACCTAGATTTTTTAATATTGATGTGTTTCTTATATTGAATGTTTTTGTATGTCTATTTTCTTTAAAAATTAGTACAAACCAGGCCTGGATAAAAATGTTTGTGTCTAGGACCAGGACTGGAAAAAGTGTACGACCTTTAACCTGGAGGCATTTTAGAAATTTTTTTTTTTTTTTTGCACATCACAATTTAGTGCATAAATATAATATTTTTGCTTGCTCCAATTTCTTTCCCCCAAAATGTCTCTGGAAGATTCATGTTGCCTCAGACTGCCGGTCACGCGGTCGTGCACTTTTTCCAGCCCTGGTACAAACCATATCAGCCTTGGCTGCTGTTTGTAATTTACGTTTTCAATTTCACACCGGAATAAATATATTTAAAAAAAAACCGACATGTCATTTTTTTCAATGCCCAATCAAAAGGCATTTTTTCAACACTAATGCTTAATTCACTGCAAATCTGATACCTTTAATATAAAAATAGTCAAGATGACCACACCCTTTTGGGAGGTAAAAAAAGAAAAAAAAAGAAAAAAAATAAAGGAAAAAAAAAAAAAAGTGATAGCCGAGAACACCTCAAATGTTATTTTCGGGCGTCTAGAACACAAAAATTTCGCGGGGAACACAAAAATTTCGCGGGGAACCCCTAGGACAGTGTTGTCTCGATTGGCCAACTTTCGCCTCCCCCGTTTTGGACATCTCTGGATTCGCCCCTGATGACAACTGAGCTACTCCTTCAAATCAAGGCTTTTGAATAGAGGAAAACCTGGTACATAAAATTGTATATAAAGTAGGGTAAGGCTTGTACCCAAGGCGGGCTTATACCCGAGGAACTATACAGTATATTTTGTTGCTTTAAAGGAGACCATATCAAAATTTTGGGTCAGTCTGATTTAACCAACATAAAATAATTTCTGCCTAATAATAACTTGCATAAAAATTATAATGTAAGCTTATAGCATAGAATCTCATTGACGCTGACAGGTTATTCATATTTTCTGAGCAGCGATTACCCGACCGTGATTCTCACTGATTATCTTCTTAGTCGTATGTCTTATAATCAACTGCTCTATAAATCAATAATGGCACATGTGTATCTCACGGGACTAATAGAGTGATTAATTGTGTGTGACCGTGTGAAGATTCAGCAGTTGTGTCCGCTCATGCGGAAACCTTAACGTCAGCTCTTTGGACGTGTATATCACTGTACTTACAATATAGTGGGGATTATGTGTTGGTAAACATATATGCACAGATAATGCACTCTGACACTCAAATCATTCTCACATATACTGTAGCTTGGTGGTTAAGCTCCTTGCCTTCCAATCCCAAGGTCGCAGGTTCAAATCCTGTTTTTTTATGATTATAAACTGCTCTAATCCTAAGGTTCATAATGAAATTTAATTTATAAATAAATCATTAAAAAAAGAAAAATTGCAGTTTTCTTTATTAATTTTTGATAATAATTTGACATGGGTAGTATATAATGAATAAATTGTTATGACAATTCAAATTTACTATGAATTTACTATGTAACTATGAAACCTATTGTAATTATTGTAACTATGCCATTTCTATAAAGCATGTTATTGTAACCACGGAAAATAACATTTTAACCAAAGTGAATATCACTACAACAATGGCAAGTGCCATTGTCATTATTTTATTTATTTTTTTTATGGTGTCAATTTTACTTTTATTTTCATTTTGTTAATTACTATTTGTAATATTTATAAACTCTTTCTAATTTTATATTTTCTTTTAATTTAATTAATTTGTTAATGTTAAAACAAATTATTTAATTTTCATCTTTTATATTTTGTCTTTAATTATATGTACTGAAGGTCCCAATTGATCAGCCCTGGTTGATTGACCCAGCCTCACAAAATATGTTGACATAAATTAAATGAATTAAATTATTACAACTATAGAGAATGTCACTGTAACCATATATAATATCACTGTAACCATTGAGAATGTCAATATAAAAATATTACTATTGTAACTACAGGGAGCATTGTCACCATAGCAAATGTCATTTTGTGGAGGGTGTCATTGCAAATTAAGCAGTTACATACCTTATTTATGACGTTACCGCCACCTGGTACAGAATAAGACATGAATTTACGATAGACATGCCCAACACGAGAGCAGGGAACGTCCTCCATTTCACCACCGCACATCCAAATCTGACAAAAAACAATATCACTCACTATATAATCCTTGCATGAATACATAATCACAGCTGTAATCCTGTGGTTAATATACTTACATGTGAAATTTTAGGATACTGAGGTATTTATTAGATGTAGGCAACAATTTTAAATTCTTAATATGATTGTATACAAGTTTTGTTGCAATAAATTTAACATATTTTTATAGATAAGTATATTTTTATAATAATGCATAATTTTTGTAGCAATTAGATATAGGTAATATTTTTTATTTTTAACAACAATTGTACATAGGTTTAGTTGGTCTGCTTGTAATAAATTTGATGTGTGTACAGTTGAACTTGCCTAAGTCGAATCCAAAATGCCATTGAAATATTGTTCGACATAAATTTATTTCATTTCATGTCTTGCATTTTCTTTTCCCTTATATTTAGATAATTCCACTTGCATTTTTTTCCCCATTTGTATTCAGATAATGTTCAACATTTCTACGTTGTTGCCTTCAATATAAAATTCTGTGAAAGCTATCTGTTGGGCTGAATTTAGCTAAGTGTAGATCTAGGCCTCTAGCCAAGGCTAGACTAGTAGTGGTAGTAGTTTAGAACCTTGGTGGTCAAGTTTTGACGATTGTCTCAATTTTTTACGGTCTCATTTTTTTACATAAACATTTACTCAGAATATACGTCAACAACCCAATTTCACAATCTAATTTTCTTCCAAAATATCGACTTATTTATAATTATCTGGAAAATACGGTGATAAATACTGGAAAACCTCAAACATAGGTGGTTACACTTCATGTGTGGTCTGAGCACTATGGTGTTGTCTCGAGTACGATGCCTATGTTTATATTGTTATTTATAAAGAAAAAAATCGATTAGAGATAAAAGTATACCAATACCGCAGAGAGGTCCACAAAGGGACAGCGTAAGTATAACTCTGTTGTTAAACTATTAACTAACAGCATTAACATTTGCTTTGTGATGAACTCACTCCTATACACTGTGTACATGTGTTTACAGTCAGTCAATCAATAAACTTGAAAAGCCGAAATGGAACACAGTGTTACATCATATCAATTTGTTAGGCTGTTGTGACCACAAAACAAAACAATTTTAATACTGCGCGTGTGTATGAAAGGCAAAAATGAACAGACTGAACGTACTACACTGCGCAATGTTTGGACTATTTCATTATCCGAAAAGTGTATATAAAAATGCACTCCATTAAACGATCAATTACTTGTGAACATTATTAAAGATAGATTCCCATTCTATTTATTAAACTGTAAAAATAGTCCAATATCAAGAGTATTCATTTATTGAATTTTAATAAGTCTTTGATACAGCAGGTACCAGATTTTCATCAGTTCACAAAATGGAACACGCCTTGATCCCATTGCTGGCTGTGAGCTCGGTTAGTTTTTCTTCTTGAAAGCCTTTGCAAGAATGCAAAAATGACGGAAGAAAATTTTATCCAATAAGATTATTTATAATATATAACTGATCACAAGAATATAGCCTTTCTGTTGCCGCTTCAAACTAAGCAAATGGATGGGTATAGGCAAAGTTATGACGTCGTAAATAAATGACTTCTCACAAGCCGGCTCAAATCCCGCTGAAAACATGCTATATCGCTTATATTTTTTTTATTCAACCCAAAAATGACGGAGCTAATATTTAAAAACAAATATTTTGCAAATTGTTTACAATACTGTATTTATAACCTTCTATAAACCATCTCAACCTAAGGTATCCGACCTCTAGTTGTTGAGTTACCGATTTTTTAGTCAAATCAGTCGACTTTTTGAAGAAATGCAAATGGTTATAAGAAATAGGTTGATGAGTTACCGATTTTTTAGTCAAATCAGTCGACTTTTTGAAGAAATGCAAATGGTTATAAGAAATAGGTTGATTTTCACGGCAGCGCGTTTGCAGATCGGTGGACCAAAAAAATTGATATGTATAAATTAAATCTAATTAAAAGACAGCTGGCTTAAATTAGAAAATATTGTTAATTTTTATAAACTTAAAGAAATAGCTAGAAACAAAATACAATGGAAAGGGAATGTTTAAAAAATGATTTGAAAAGTTGTACTTAATGTTATGTAAAATAACAGCTACAAAATTCATTTTATATCTGCAGTAAAGCTAATAATAAAAACTGCAACAGCTGACAGATATTTGATAACAATTAACTATACAAATGTCATCAGTGTTGTTTGTTCAAACACATCTGTTAGATTTTGTTAAAGCTACATAGAAATATATATCAGACAGCGAATGCTTAAATCTATTGTCTGTTGCATGCTTTCCTTTAACCTGTTAAATTACAGCTAATAATTCTTTTTTATTCTTGTTTCCCTTCAAGTTAATGGCTACAAAAAGAATTTGAAAACACAATTTATTTCCATGGTGTGTGTGTGTGTGTAAAAATATAATTTATTCATTAAACAAAAAATAAATCAACTTTATGAGGAAATACGTGTGGCAGTTAAGGGTTGGGCTTTTTTTTAAATAGTTAATTTCTAAATTCATTAAAAATCAACAGTGTGTAAAACACAAAATTCAGTATTAAAATATATCATAATAAACTATAAACTTGCAGAAATACTATAATTAAAAGAATCTAAAAACATAGTAATCTATTTCCATGATGTGTGTAAAAATCTAATTTATTCATTAAACAGGAAATAAACCAACTTCAGATGAGGAAACATGTTTAGCAGTTATGGGCTGGGCTTTTTCTAATAATTAATTTACTAATTTATTAAAAAGTCAACAGTGTATAAACTGAAAATACTATAATTAAAATATTATAAAGGATATTAAACAGGTTGTAAGTACTAGACATTTTGTGATCTAAAATCACAGGAAACTACATAAAAAATTACCAAAAACACCGCAATTTATTTCCATGGTGTGTGTGTGGGTGTGTGTGTGTGTGTGTGTAAAAATATAATTTATTCATTAAACAAAAAATAAATCAACTTTATGAGGAAATATATGTGGCAGTTAAGGGTTGGGCTTTTTTTTTAAATAGTTAATTTCTAAATTCATTAAAAATCAACAGTGTGTAAAACACAAAATTCAGTATTAAAATATATCATAATAAACTAACATGCAGAAATACTATAATTAAAAGAATCTAAAAACACAGTAATCTATTTCCATGATGTGTGTAAAAATCTAATTTATTCATTAAACAGGAAATAAACCAACTTCAGATGAGGAAACATGTTTAGCAGTTATGGGTTGGGTTTTTCTAATAATTAATTTACTAATTTATTAAAAAGTCAACAGTGTATAAACTGAAAATACAATAATTAAAATATTATGAAGGATATTAAATAGGTTGTAAGTACTAGACATTTTGTGATCTAAAATCATAGGAAACTACATAAAAAATTACCAAAATTATTAAAAATTTTCCGGACCCCATCCATTTTGGAGAAATATTATGACCCCCCGCTAAAATTGAACCCAGATCTGCCCCTGAAAAAGGAATTGAAGGAAATATTACCTTGAATGAAAGATCATACTGTTCACCACCCCAAACATCCAATCCTTTATCATAGCCTCCAAGCTCGTCCAAGAAGTATTTCCTATCAACAGCGAACAGTCCGCCAGCCATTATTGGTGTCCTGCAACCAAGAGGTAAATAATTAAAGAAGCTTAGCTCAGGTGCAGAAACTAGTGGTAGCCACTGTGTGTGTGTTGAACCGTGGACATCTCCTGGTCCCTGGTTCAATTCCCATCGCTGCTTTTATTGTGTTTTAGCTAGAGGGCTGAAATGCAAGTTATGATAATGCACGGTCTTTCAGATGAGACATTTTTTTTCTTTCTCTAATTTTTTTTTTTTAAAATGTATTTATTTATTTATTGCACATCCAACAGTGTATACACCAATTACAGGATGAAAATATAAAATATAAAAACTTACACAATATTTATTTTAAAGACTCAAATGTGATAGACTTAAACTGAGAGAAACTACAATGAAAAACATCAAATTCAGGATTATTACAAACACAATTATTATAAAACGAAGACAGTCTACCAAAAATACCATTTTTACAAACATTAACACGTGAGAATTGTACATTTAAAATAGGCTTAGAACGAAGTCTACGAACAGGGACATTAAGATAGAAATTAGAAACAATATTACAGGTAAACATTGAATTTAAATACTTATATAAAAAAAGTAGGTCATTAATTTGTCTTTTAATCTTTGGAGAAATAATAGGAGTTTGGCAAGGCCAACAGGTTTCTGGGCCGAGAAAACGGCCGTTGGTCCTGTTCGCATTAAGCCCCATGTGCATGTTAAAGAACACAGTACACTCTTCGGAAAAGAGTAGGGGATTGTCTCCCGGTGTACTGTCCAATCACCACCAGAAGGAACCCACTGGAAATAAGTCTTCTTCGGACTTTTGTGGGTTACCCTTGGTGTTTGCACCGAATAAATCCATCCATCCAAAACCTCATTAATACATAATTTTATTTTTAAGATAAATCTATGTAAAGTACAATCAATTTCTTGAGGATTATTAGACAATGAATAATAATTATATCAATCATGTATAAAGCTCCATTATCATTCAATCAATGCTGCACTTTGCATGTAATTATTACCAATTAATTATTATTAATTATCAGTATAATCAATTATATGTACTCTATTACATAGAAGTTTTAGTCAATAATTTTAATAAAACTTGATGGCATATTGAATTGAAGAAATTTTCAATTGAATAGAGGCATTAATATGCTTAACTAGCATATTGATTATTTAATGGGCTATCTATATTAAAGTTACTAATATTTTATGAGCTTAATCAATGTAATAAATACCAATCTCATATTCTTTATTGTTATATCAAACAAATTGATTTGTATATAAATAATGGTGAATTTTAAACTGGTCGTCTGACTTAAAGGTTGTTGAAAAAAGTCATGAACAAAATAATAAAACATGTTACGGAATAATAAAATAGTAAAGATTAATATATTCTTTTCAATGAATAGATAGAAAGCTAATATCGATTTATATGCATTCATACATCGTAAATAAAATTCATATCTTAACACATTCTAATCCACAGCTAGTGAAATGCAAGGTGAAATATATAATGACTTGATCAGTCTATTTGAACATTTTTGGTCAAACAATATTCATGAGTACTGTACTACCCACCAATACTACTACAGCCCCTACTATTCTGAACAACCGACCTGTTTACAATTTGTAAATTTTTCAATGTCTGATACTATTTCTGAAGAATAATATTAATAATATATTGTGCTCGGTTTATTACTGTTTAAACAGTTCTACAATCATTGATATTATATCCTTGTACATACATCTCATCAAATCAATCATTCATTTTGTATTTTATTAATTGGCATATTGAATTGTTAAATTTCTCAATAAAATTAATAAATGAAGGAAGTATGTGCAATATAAAGATAACACAATAATATAATGCCAAATACCTTATAAGGCCAACAAAATCTTGCCTGTCTTTTCAAGCCTGAAAGTGATTTATTTTTCTTGTTGGATTTGATTTAAAGCGAAAAAAAAAAAAAAATTAAGGAAAACCCCATATAAGGCCAACATCTCATTACCTGAATGGTTCGCTTGCATGGATTCGCCTTTTCTTCTCTTCCTCGTTGATTGGAATTCTCTTGTAGTAGAGTTCCCAATCAAACGCACCTCGCATCGCATCACCTGCCTGGGTTTCATAGTGCCAGTCGTCGTTGCCTATGACATCAATCATGGGGCAAACTATTCGCTTTCTATTTGATGCAATGCGATCTGAAAATAGAAAATGACAGTATTTTTAATGCATGTCTACATTCCCAGTAACAAACTAATATATAGCTAAGTGATTTGTAAAAAATTAAATTATAACATATTTAAATTTCTTTATATCTCTATATGATACTAAAGCCCTTTCGAGACTATCAGATTTTATTTGACAAAAAGATGAGAAATTAGATAATTTAGATTATATAAAGTATTTATTAGACAATTTATTCATTAAAATTTTTATCTTCATATATAATTTATTCATTAAAAGGCCTTCCCTCATACATAATTCATTAGGAAATTCAAATATAATGAATTATGCTGTTCAATGAACATTTGTAAATAATGAAAATGAGTATGTGTATTACCAAGTAACGGTGGTAGCCAGTTCACATTCACTTCGCAATGGGAATCAAGAATTAGGATGACATCTCCTGTCGCTGCGTAGGCGCCGGCAAGACGGGTACGGATCAATCCCTCTCTGCGAGCATTCCTTAAAAGCTTCACCTTAGGGAATCTCGACATGTATTGTTCTAATGGTTCCCTCAAAAATGCTAAATAGTGGATTAAAATAACAAAAATATAGCTATTTTATAACTTTATTTTATTCATCTCAACAAAAAAAAACTATTTAGAATACAGAAAGACAAAACAACCTGGACAATTATGGAGATGCCAAAAGAAAAAAAAAAATATTAAAATACAGTATTTCAATATTAAAATAATACTTGTTGTCTACGATCATTGTAGTAATAACGATCAGAGATTTATTTTACTTTTATGACAATAACAGTTAATGAGGAAGACAATGAGGACGATGATGATGACAATGATAACGATGATGAAGATATAGTGAGGATGATGCTGATGATCATCATGAGCATGACGACAACTGGCCAGCTTAGCAACCTTCATCCCCGTCGGGAAATCCTGTCACCACCACTGCGTATGTCATATTGTACAAAATGCAATACAGTGCAAATGTTCATGATGATGATAAACACAACATTCCGTAAATGCTGGAATAAGCGCCACACCAAACCTGATATTTTTCGCTAATTGCCGCTCTCGAAAAAGCGCCGCAATGCTTTATCGAGAGTATATACTGCCCTTGTATTTACAACAGGGTTGTAAATACAAGGTATACAGTGTTAAAATGAATAAATAACACTTGCATTTCCTTATAAACATTTATTTACGATGACGTAGGACCTATGATAGGTCTACTGAACTATGGGAATACATAAGATAGATAACATGGGAAAGGGCATAGAAAGCACTACACCATTATTTTTTTTTAGTAAGCGCCACTCTTTAAGCGCCGCACTGAAGCCTCTAAAAATCTTATGAGAGCCGTGGCGCTTATTTAAGCGTTTACGGTACTTTTATTACCTGTAAATTCTAAAGCCTTATACAGACTAACATGTTTTATTTGACAAAATCATGTGACATGCCTAAATAAGGCCAAAATGACATCGCATCATGACCATATATAGGCACAGCATTACCATATATGCGCATACAACAATTTTTCTGTCAAAAAAAATGCATTAACCTAGACGGAGCTTAATAGTACGTTAATTTATCTCTACTAATCCTCAAAGAAAGTAAATACGACTGACTACTCACGTTTATCGCTGAAATCGTCAACTAGTATGATCTCATGTAACAGTTGCGGGGGCGAACGGTTCATAACGCTGTGGACTGTGCGCTGTAGAGTTGACATCGCTTCGTTGTGGAACGGTATAATCACACTCGTCGTTGGTAACTTGGCCGAATATTTAAGGTCTTTACATCTATGGAGACAAAACAAACAATACGGCTGTCTAAATTATATGATGTAATTATTCAATACCAACATTGTACTGTGGCATTAACATGAAATACTTTGAGAGTAGCCTTTGTATTAGAATAGATTTATTCACATTTTATCTCCTAAATCTTTAAGTAAAATATTGTGTTGAACTAAAAACTTTATCATGAATGCTTTATAAAGTATCACCTTACAAACAAATTTACAATGAAAACAAATTTTGAAAAAAACAAACGATAAACAACAATAATAAACAATATAATAAATAATAATAATAGAAACAAACAGATCTTTCAGATTTATCAATGTGGTGTAGTGCAAGCTGGTCAAACTGATGACACAGGTAAGGCCAAAAAAGAGAGAAAAAAAAGAAAGTAGGCCAAATGTGGCACGCGTCTCTGTGCATGCTTGTCAGGCATGCATCGGCCTCAAGGAAGCCCCACCTTAATTTCCACTTCTGAGCACCTGGTTGTATGTGGCAGGACAAATGCCTTTTCCATTTCTGTAATCCTGCCAAACTATGTAAACCAGGAATGTGACATAGTCATTGTTAATAACCCTGGAATGTTTTCCATATTTTCTCAGAAACAGTATATAGTAAACTTATGCTATCTTTAATAATCTAATTCATACAATTAGTCATAGCTGGCAAAAGGCTACATCCTCTCTTATCCATTTTTTATTGATTTAATTGAGTATATATATCCAAGGCAATTAATTGCATCAACACTGATCAGAAGACAAAACCAATGTTTACTATGGCTACAGCTTTGTGCGTGACATACTATTTAATGCTTGGCTTACTGTATATGGGGTTATATGGGCCTTGGAGCCTATTTTGCTGTTTTTAGATATTTTTGGGTCACTGATAAATTTATTTTATTGATGGATGGTGTAGACATAATTACAGACAGGGTTAAGTAACTGTTCTGTAAAGATTTCTGCTGTATTAAACAACGCCTAAACCAAGTAAAGTAAGCACAAAACTAATTTCATGGCCCTCAACAAAAGATGTCTGCTCTAATAAACAATGCCCAAGCAAAGTAAAGCACAAAACTAATTTCATTGCAGTCAACCTACTGTTACGTACCTTTATTAACCCCTTGCCCATTCTTAAAATCCTCTCTTTTTATTTAGGTTGTTTACCAATGTAATCACCCACCCACCCTTAAAATGTCAACCACCCACCCTTAGTTTTCTGCAGGTACCACCCTTTAAAAAAAAACAAAAAAAAAAAACACCATCACAGCAAGGATATTTTTCTTATGAGTAAAATCAATGCCACTCCCCATCTTCATAAGAAGACTTAGTTTATAAAGCACCATTCTATACTGTAAATTACAAGTTACTAATAACTGAAAGGTCCACGGATTAATCTCAGATATAAGGATGTATAATACAGACTCCAAGAATTGAAATGCACACCGTCATGTTGGGATTCAACATTTCAACATTAATCATGTCATCATCAGGAATGACTGATGACATATTTACTGTTAAAATATTGCATCCAATAACAATGGTATGCATTTCAATACAAATTAATTGTTGTTGGATGTGAACGAAAAAAAAATAGGCGTCATGATACTCTAGGAGCATGTGTGCAGTATACCAAAGAAACTAGGTCAAAATTACTATAAACATACAGTAGTCAATTATCGGACAAGGTGCTATCATGTAAGCCATTGGTCCCCTGTCACAACTTAGGACCTATTACCAACTCTCTAATAAAACTACATTCACCCTATACTTAGCATGCCTGTCAAATGAAATGAACTGAAATGAACCTAAAACACATTCCATTTTACACAAAAATTCCACTACCACAGCATAGAACAGCAAGCACAGTATACTGAACAAAACAACTGGTTTTGCAACATATCATTAAAATGTTGCCTTAAGGGGAATATCATAAGTTGTATGATACTAATTAAGCTTATGCCGCTCAAGGAGGACACATGCAAATAACGACATCAATAGAATGATGCATAGATAACGGCCATGTTCAGTACAGTATGCCGAGTACTATATCAAACTCAATAGATAATCAAGCAATGTTTGCATCTGTTACAACATGTCTAATTTGAAGTGGATCACGCTGAATATCGACTTCGGTATTTCTCTAGTATTTTCTTCTTCATTTTTTAATTAATGTAACAATACAAACTGTAAATGTAAGTATTTTTAATCTAAATAGGCTTTTAAATATTTTAAATCTGAAGATATATTTAAATTTTCGAAATATTGGAGTAATTGAGACAAAATTTTCACAATTAAAGAAAATCAATAATTAGGTGCTGAACCATGAGGTATGCCCAAAATATTTACTTCCAATTAATAAACAAAACAAATATTTGACATAATAATGTTATCAATAATGTTACTTGTAATAATATACCTATCTAATTACCTTTTTAAGTGATTGATTTCAAAAAATTTTTGTTTGTAACCAGGAGACCTAGGCTTAAAATTTCTCAAATATATAGGCCTCCTTCCGCACTTTTGTATTTCTTGTTTCTATGTTTTCCCCTTTACTGTATATTTGTAAGTGTGGAGAAAATAAATAAACAGAAAATAAACTGAAATATCTGCATGATCTTTTAAACATTTTTATCAATTGTATTTTAATTTCACTTGCTTTTGTGTATTTGTATTGCCTGATGAAAACAAATTTCAAGTTTTTTTATTGGACCATTAAATGTTATCTTATCTTATCTCATCATTTTGAAAAAAAGTTTTCAAAAATTTATAATATCTGATGAAGATTTAGTTTGGTTTTGGTTGGTTAAGTTTTGTTTATAATACGAAGAGCCTCTACATGAATAATACCGTAAATGCTTGATTAAACGTCGCTATCGAATAAACACCGCTCTCGAATATGAAGTGCTGCACCAAATATGATTTCTTTCGCTAAACGCCGCTGTTGAATAAGCACTGCAGCGCTTACTAGAGTACAACCCTGTGTGTATAATGAGACATATTGAGAAACAGGGTTTTAAATACAATGTATTGTTAAAATGCATAAATAACACAATGAAGACGCAAGCGTTTCTTTATAAAATTTTGTTTACGATGAAATACGACCATGATAAGCCTACTGAACTATATGTAGATATGTGAGCTAGGTAACAAGCAAGGAAAGCGCCACGCCGATATGTTTTAATAAGAGCAGCTCCCGAATAAACGCCACACTGAAACCTCAAAATATTTTATAAGCGTCACAGCGCTTATTTGGGTATTTACGGTGGTGGTTAGCAGTTTGTCACTGCAAGGAAAAGCTCTATAACTATTTTATTGACAAACTTTAACTTCCAAGCTATTGCACGACTCACTTCCCTGGACGTTAAATAAAAACAGATACTCAAAATCAGTCATAATGATAAACAAAATTGTAGTAAAATGCTTAAATAATACTTGGAATGAGCTCTCTTTACTGCCGAAAATTTTAGCATAAATTTTTAATAAGATTTTTTTCTAATCCTTAACGAGTCTTGCGACCCTCTAATTTATTTTGCGACCCAATTTTGAGTCGTGACCCGTAGTTTGAGAACCGCAGATATAGAAGAAAAAAAATAACAAGATAAGATCCTTCAGCATGTCTTATACTGTACGAAGTTCCTGGCAGGGACCACAAGGGAATAGCAAGTCCAAGTCATCTGGAGCATTAGTCATAGTATAGTAGCTCTAGGATGTCATACAATTTATGTGATGTAAATGCAATGAGTGGTTATATCATCGAGAGCTAAGCTGCTTCAACTACGCACTGATGACAAGCTAACATCCTCAATTTATGAGCACAATAACCGTGTTAATAATAATCTTAGTTGAAATGTTGATTAATGACTGTATCAATTATGGTGTATAGTTATTAAACAATATGTCATCTAATTACAAATAAAACATCAATATAGATGTAGACATAATATGTAGCAATCAAGTATGACTGTTTTTTATTTTTTTTAAAGTGAAATTTTATTTGCTCCTTACCATAGCACACAATTTATAGGGGATCAAATCCAGGGTATTCCAAATTGAATGCATAGGAAACAATCATGGTATTCTACTTATGGGGAGGGGACTACTGTATGTATAAACCATTTTGTCGTATTGCAGTTCCTCTGGTATGGGCTTATACTTGGGAGATGGAGATGGGCTTATACTTGGGAAATCCCTTTTTTAATCAAAAGGCAATATTTCAGCACTGCGTCCCTAATTCAAAACCAGTATTTAATATTTTTTAGAGTGTTTGTTAGTAAAGTCAGCCAAGCCACTAATGTAAACCATATCCTGCGCTTTTGCCCAACGAAATTCTGGCATGTAAAATTGGGTGTAAAATAGGGGGTGGCTTATACCCGAGGTCGACTTATCCCTGAGAAACTATATGGTCCAGGTCTCCCTCCAATTAAAGACCACTTTTGCGACCGGGGGTTTACATGTCTTTAGCAGTTTTGGTCTCTAATTAGAATAATAAGGATAAAAGACATCTGTTAAATTAGGACCACTGAAAAGTGGTCCTTAATTGGAGGTGGTCATTAATTAGAGAGAGATCTATAGTTATTAAATAGCACTGGCATCTAAAACTACCAATACCCAAAAAAGTATTCCCAAAGATATGGTTTTTAGGAAACCTAACTGTCGACATACCTTGGGTTTCTGATATCTGGAATGGAACGGTCCAATGAAACCATGTCGCTGACACGAACATTGAATCCATTCGCAGAGAAATCTTGTCGTTCTGTCTTCTTCATTTCTGATGTATATTTAACTGGCATCCCATGTTCTCCCGGCCCTAAATCCAAATTAAGAAGTAGCAATAAATATAGCTAGCAATCCATGTAAAATATGTAAATAAATAAAATCATTAATACTTTAATCAACTTTTATACCAATAATCTATCAAAATATTTTGCGAAAATCTTGTACATGTACGTGTATAGAGCAGAGTAGAAGTAAGATTTTACTTTTCTATTTATATTAAAAATATTTATTGCAATAATAATAATAATAGTAATTAAATTGTAACACCAGTATCCAAAATTAATTGCTTTGAATTTCCTTTTTTCTTTTTTGTTCAATGTTATCTTTTCAGTTTTCTAATGTGTTGGATACGTTTCCAATGTTTCAAATTGTTGTAGAACTGATTTTTTTAAGTCAGTAAAAAGTTGTTTGACTAAAAACTGGGAAATGGGGAACGAGATACAGATTTTTGAATATTTAAAAACTGGAGGAAAAAGTGGCGTAACTGCCCACTTTAAAATTTTTTCCCCCAGTTTTTAAATATTCAAAAATCTGTATTTCTTTCATTCACCGTTGCTCAGTTTTTGATCAAACTTACATTTTTCTGTCTTAGAAAAATCAGTTCTACAATATATCAAAACATTTTTTTCCTCCAGAGCCTGACTTTTTTTAAGAAAACAATTTAATCAATCAAGCAATTTTATTATATTTTTTTACTGCCAGTTGAAGTGAATACATAAATCTCAATCTGAAGATGGCAAGTATCATGATGAAGAATGACAACTGTTACGACAACGATATTTATTTTCCATATAAAAAGATATGTTTGTCCACACAAACAGTGGACAGCCAGACACATTCATTTTCTAAAATGAAATGAGTTGAGTGGCCAAGCGGTAAGGTAGGGCCAACCTAATATAATAATAACAATAATTATCAATTTATATAGCGCATATTGTAGACTAACCTCTATGCGCTATACATAGTTAACACCGGCGAAATGATTTTGGAAAAAGAACTTTAAATATCACATATATAATATATATACTGTCTCTTATACACATCAGATGTGTATAAGAGACAGCCTTCCGCACTTTTGTATTTCTTGTTTCTATGTTTTCCCCTTTACTGTATATTTGTAAGTGTGGAGAAAATAAATAAACAGAAAATAAACTGAAATATCTGCATGATCTTTTAAACATTTTTATCAATTGTATTTTAATTTCACTCTTTATGCATTTTTCTTTTAATTTTATTTTGTAATATAATGTAGTTTAAGATAATACCCTGGACCTCAGGGAAGAACAGTGTAACAATACTAACTGAGTATCCAGAATAAAAGAGGATTTCTATTCTATTCTATAACACGATGGCTGTCACAGACACCAGTTAAAGTCCTACAGAGAGCTACTCAAAGCAACACAACGGCAGTTCAAGTTCAAATTTACCATTGCACTTTTGTGTAAGCAGGGGTCAGAACACGAACTATCATCACCTTGCAATCTGGGAAGAAATCAGAAGCAATAACCTAAAAATAAATACCATGTTTAATGGTAAAAACGTTCATTATGGTAATGCCCTCTATTTTCTTAGCAGACAAACAACAGCTATGGGCAAAGGCAGGGCAGGCAGTGGGTCAGCAATGTGAGTTCACATCCTATAGGGAGCTGCATAAGGCAACAAAATACAAGCTCAAGTTCAAATGTACTGTAGCACTTTTGTTTAAGTAGAGGCCAGAACACAAACGATTACCTTGCAGTTCTAGGAAGCCGGAAGCACCTAAAAATAAATACCATGTTTAATAGTTATGATTTTCATTATCGTAAATGCCCTCTGCATGTCTTGACAAAATACACAACGCCTCTAGGGGAAAAGCTCCGGCAGCCAAAGTGTTAAACACGTCAATATGTAATGTTTTCTTAATGAGTAGTCGCAATTTACTGTTATTGCTGTCATACCAAGTAATGTATCGTTTGTCAATATATGCTTAATAACAGGTAATGAACTCAATTAAACTGATACTGCCAACATTAACACTAAAGCATGCCTCTCTTAATACATTTTATTGATTTCACTGTTAGTGTTAAAGAGATAGTTAATCCACAAATTAACAACTATCAAATTTACATTTAGCACTCTTAACAGCAGTTGAACCCAGAGGCAGGTGGCGCAGCGGTATAGCTATTGGTTTCCAATCAAGAGGTTGGGGTTTGAGTCTGAGGCTGGGGTTTGTTTGTGTCCTCAGGAAGAAGCATTTTATCTATCATTGTTTCTCTCTAAATAAACACCTTAGGTTGTGCACTCTGCACTGAATAAGGCTGCAAAAAGACAACCTATTGTAACATACTGTACAGTATGTGTGTTTTTTAAATACTGTATCATAAGGCAAGACATTTGTTATACCTTGTTTCGCAAACTTATTCTTTTAGAAATCGTCAGAAGAAGGCAGAAAAAAATAAAAACAATATGTTGTTTCCATATTTAGCAATATATAGATTTGTTAAGAGCATCTAGATGGAGGAGAATATAGAAACAAAATTTTATTATTGAATGTAAACAGTGTAGTATTATGGGATGGTTAAATGCTTTAAATTTATAAAATTTGGTAGAAATAAACAATACATATCTTATTTTTGGAGATTTAAAGGCAACAGTGGGCATAATGAAAATAAATAAAAACTTTAATTTTTTTTTTCTCAAGTTTCATTTTTATATTTTACACTTTTACAAACATAAAATAATCAATCATTATCTAGCAAAGATTTTTAAATCAAGAAATTAAATAAAATGACACTATAACTACAGCACCTAAAAGACAGTGGTGTATGCAGCCTTAAACCATTGTCCAAATGAATTTAACCATTCACAACTGAATTTATAAAGTATAAACTACAATCATGAAATGACGTTGATCCCCATTTCATGCATACAGTTTTTGTGTCTACTGACCCCAAAGGGGGCATAGACATTATGTCTTAATGTAGTAATTAAAGATGGCGGAAAAGGGTAAATCCGGTTTAGGCATGATGGGTACTACTACCAAGAGTTAGGAGCGCTCTATTGACAATCGAATAGCGTTCGGAACTCGAACAAAATTGCATTCGAAACTCGAACACATGTTATAGAGACGCAGCACACGTTCGCCACGAACGCCTTTTACCGTCATTTGAAGGACGCCATCTAGAACATGGTAGTACTGTACTCTTCGTGATCAACGACATAACGTGGTAACTCCAAGAGTTACTTATTTTTAAAGTGTTTTTAGTGTAATATAGTAGTAGGCCTATACAGAATATTGTTATGAAAGAAAGTTTTCATGAAAAATCCAGATACACTACAATAATACACACATGCATATTGAAGAACATAAGATAAAATTTAAAAAACAAAAACTCCTGTATATGGCAGTAGACACACGCTCCCACTGGGAGCCTATTTTTTCAGTATTGCATTCAGCAACTTTAATGCATCTATCATCAAAAAACGTGAGAGTGTTAGCAAGTCTGAACCACTTTCAATCCATTTTCAATATCAGTAGAATTCCAAGGATACTGCTTTCGCGCTGAGGTGTCGAGAACAGCAAATCCCAACGGAGTCTGACCATTCCCAATGGATAAGTTCGCACATCAGAGGCAATATAAGCGGAACTAATGACGCGTCACTAGTTCTCATAGAGAGATAATATCGCTATCGATTCTTATGATATTCTAATAATTTACAATATTTGAAGCGAGTCTAGAAAAATCATTAACTGCATTTTTTTCTCCTAAATGCCAAGTCTGCAGAATATAGCACATCATTCTTTCTTGCAAATACATAGAGCACCATTCCTATACTCTTGGCAGGCATACAGTAGTAGTGTCATATCTCGGTGAAAGGGGAGAAGCCCTCTCACTGAAATTAGCTGAAAAAGCTAGTTAAATCTTTGATTGCTACGCTGTTACAATTTTATGTTTGATTAACTGATAATTAAAGACAATTATAAAAACTGAATACCTCAGTAAAGGCAATGAACATTGGCTATAAAAAATTGCCAGAAATAACTTACTTACAAGTACATATCGATTCTAAGAAACAGAACCCTATTAACAAGCAATTTACATCATCTTTATCGATAGTTATTACTACTGCCAGGCACTGAAATCGCACCCTAAAATCCCCTTCCTGCTAAAACATAAGTAATAGCATCATTAAAAATAAATTACCCTTGCTAAAGTATAACTATAGGCAGCTTTCGATTTGCACGACACGACGCTAGAGCTTTGGAAGAGTGAATCCGTTCGGACAATGCTAAACGGGTTCACTCATGCGTGACTGTCCTACGTTCTCTGCAAAACGTAGATGTAGTCAAATTACGTCCTAGAATCCATGCCGAGGAAAACGTCATTACATTCTACGTCCTACCACGCCGTGCAATCTAAAGCTAACTAAAAATCGTTTTAATCCAAACTGGCAAAGTGCAATTAAGGTCTTCATACGAAAGTTCATGTGTTGAATAACAGTATCGTGAGTTTTGGATTATTAATAGACATAAAATACTGTTTGGCTCACAGCAGAAACTAAATCACTATCTGCGAAAAGGTGAAAGTTCATTCAGCTTTGCCTACAGCTACGTTAAATCCAAAAGTTCCCAAAGACCACATTCTCAATTATATTAACCAATTAAAAAAATTTATTTTTGCGCATTTAATAATCATTATAGTGATGCTGCTTAAAGGATTATAAATGATAATAATTCAACATAGTATACAGTATAAAGTCATGACCCTGAGACTGGAAGTCCAGGTCATGACTTATTCCTAGGAATTCATAGTAATTCACCTTGTCTCTGCTTATCTGCTTCTATCTGTGAATAGTTATGCCAGTCAATTTTATGGTTGCTCCCCATACCCCATCTTCTTTCATCTTTGTTGTCGACCAATGGCAGCCGCTCCTGAGAATAATAATAACATATAGTACACTTACTTCTTGCAATAGTAAGACGAGAGTCTTTTGTACTTTGTTTCGCAAATTCATTTTTTTAAAGATCGTCAGACAAGGGCGGGAAAAGAGCAAAAATTAAATATTCCTTGCTTATTTAGCAAATATTTTTGACAAAAACATCGAGATGGAGGAGAAAATAAAAATAAAATTTTATTGGTGAATTTAAACAGTGTTGTAAATTTATATAATTTGAAAGGAATATCTTATTTTTGGAGATTTCAAGGCAGAGGTGGCAATAGTAAAAATAAAGAAAAACTGCACCAATTAGAAAAAAAAATTGTTTTATTCAAAATTATCATTATTGGCAGGCAATGGGTTCATTAAACGAGGTACAAAAAATGTCTCGCCTAATGATAAAAATTATTTCGGTACTAGTGCATTATGTCATAAGATTCAACAACATTAAAGTAAGTTGCTGGATAATATAAACAACCTAGAGTATCTGTTTACACTTCGCTGTATGTTAATTATAATATTATTTTTAGCTCATAAATACAGTAGTTCTGTACTGGGCCCAAAATGTACCTAAACCATGCATTTTCAGGATTAATTATTTAGCGTACAAGTACGTGCCACTCCACAATGTTAAAAAATCTTGTAGTTTTTTTTTTTTTTAAATAAAAACCAAACATTTTTTTCCTTAGCTGGAACAATTATCTTTCACCAGAGGTTTAAAGTGAAAAAGCATAGATAAAATCAGGGTGAATCTTGATTGGGTTGAGCGCAATTTCATGTCAGGTTCAAGTGACCTTAGGTTTAGCAGGTGTATACACCACAAATTTCCCAAGCCTAGCTCAACTCTCGAGTCTAACCGTAGCATATGGCATTTTGCTAGGTCAGCACTACCAACTCTCACATACTGGTTAGTATGAATATGAAAGTATCTACAAATGTAAGTTGATTCAGCCTGGTATACTGAAGGAAAATTTGACACTCAATAAATAATCAGCAATGTAACCTGAAGGAAGATTAGATACAGAAGGCAGGAATTACATTCTACCATACCTCCATGCTATGCTACCATGCTAAAAAAAAAAAAAAAATAGGCTGTCAGCGGGAGCATGTGTCTACTGCCTTATACAGGAGTTTTTATTTTTTTAATTTTATCTTATGTTCTTCAATATGCATGTGTGTATTATTGTAGTGTATCTGGATTTTTCATGAAAATTTTCTTTCACAACAATATTCTGTATTGGCCTACTACTATATTACACTAAAAACACTTTAAAAATGAATAACTTTGGGAGTTACTGCATTATGACATTGATTACGAAGAGTACTACCATGTTCTAGAGGGCGCCCTTCAAATGATGGTAAAAGGCATTCTTGGCGAATGCGTGCTGCGTTTCTATAACACGTGTTCGAGTTTCGAACGCAATTTTGTTCGAGTTCCGAATGCTATTCGATTGTCAATAGAGCGCCCCCTACCTCGTGGTAGTAGTACCCATCATGCCTACACCAGATTTACCATTTTCCGCCATCTTTAATTGCTACATCATGACATAGTGTCTACGTCCCCGTTGGGGGCAGTAGACACAACAATACTGTAATTAATACATTTGTATTATACAGTAGGTAACAACTATCTTGTATTATAAATCTCATATAGTTATTGTCTATTAAATTCAATATTAAAATGAAACTATTAATTGCGCGAAGCTGTCAACAGATTAGCCGTGGTTTTTGCCATGAGATCACATGATTCTAAAGCCAGGCTCGGGGTGTTTGATGAAAATGGAAACGTTTTAATAAAACACAGATCTTTAAACATTTAAAAACGGAGAAGGGGAAAGAAGTAACCATCATTATCCCTCCCCCCCCCCCCAGTCTCAGTGTCTTAGAAAATTCAATTGTACAGTACAGCACACCTAAAAGTTTTTTCATCCTCTCGAGGCTGGCTTGAAGATTGAGAAACCACGGAATTTATAAAAGAAATAGTATATAATTACATAAATCCAACATTCCTGCAAACCTCATCAGTTTTGGTATTTGTTTGTGTAGGCACCATCTTGTAAGTCCCTGTGTTTTTGAATTCACCTGGCATAAAACATCTTGGATGACTGGCATTCCAAACAAAGAATTTAGAAAAACTTGGGATATTTTTCAAAGCCAATATGCAGAGTGGGCTAACAAATCAAAATGTTTAGATGCCTAGCTACTAGATTTGGACTATACAGGTAATTCCTTGAATGTCACTCGCATTCCTGGCAAACCATCACTGGGGGACGTCCAGAGGCCTAGCACTTCACTCTACATAGTTACCATCATGGAATAATTAAACGAAAAAACTAAATTACGAACGAACACGAATATTTGAAAACGAAAAAAGAACGGATTGTTTATATGCAGTAATTAGCATGATCGTATGTGTTGTCTACTGTTACTAGCAAGCATGCTGCTATACCAAAGGTCTGGCGTCGCAATCCACTTTGCGGTGCTCTATTTAGCTACTAGCCAGCTGCTCAGGCTAGGCCGCTGAAACTACTCACAGTGAGTTGTGAGACGTTGGCAGCGCTGTTTCAAAATAATCCCGATTAAATGGTCTTAGAATTTGTGAAAAATAAAGATGTGATTCACAGAAAAGTCAGTATTGGGCAGGAAGTCTGTAAATTACCTGGCAATCAAGTTATAAATCAAAAGATTGGTTTACTGTATAAGCACAAATTAATCTAATTAGAACAAACTGCAATTAAATTGCTGTAGTAGAAATAGTACCTAATAATACCTAAATTAACTGATCACGCAAAACGAATATTATTTTGAGATTTAAGAAAATGTCAATGATGAACATTTCACAAGCATTGTGTACAATATTATTTAGTGAATAATTTGGCAAATCTATCCTAATTTGCATTGTTGTCAACTTTAACCTTGTTTGCCAACTGTCTCATGTAAGTTTTATTTGGCATAGTATCATTGTTGTACTCGAATGCGTGCTGCCTTTCGGTGCGTACTGTATGTGCTTCCTTTGGGCTGGGTTCCTTCCAGTCAGTCAATTGTAATAGAGAACACTCAAAAATTAATTCTTTTTTCTTCCCTCTTTGTATTTGAAATGGAATAATGACGTGGGTGGTTGGGATGGTCAGTGCGTGAAGGTTATAGCCCAATTCCTGGCAAAATTTCACTAAAAAAGAAATTTTATAGAAAAAATGCATATGCATTACTCTAATTAATTTAGACCATAATAAAATAAAGGGAAAAAATGAGAAATAGAGGCTATTTCTCATAGGACATTCCCGTTTTCTCAACGATTACTTCGTTACTAGGCAAATTCAGAAATCGCATCCACTAGAATGCTCTCACTTTTGTGTATAATTAAAAACAGTCAATAAAGTGCGCCCTCTCCAATGAGATTAGTTTTTGAACTTCACATCTCGCACACTGCTGTCGACAAGTAGGCCTATGTTTGTTGTACTATATTTCTTCACAAACCTATCTCAAAATCAAACATAAAAAATTCATCCATGTTTTTTTTTTGTGTGGAACACAACAAATCAAACTTCAGTCTTATTTTACATTTTTTTTATATTTAGGAATGTCTAAATTCAGTTAAATTAGCAATTCCAATATAAATCTTTATAACATATATAAAAATAAGATTTTTCTTAACTGAAATTTTGTCGGGTATGGGGCTTTAAGTGTGGGGATCTTTAATTATTAAGTGAAGGGGATGTACCTGGTAAAATGGTAAAATGAGTTGGTTTTTAACTACTTACAGAATGGGTCATTTTTCTGCTAAGCAAATTTCTAGAAGGGGGATGGCACAAGGGGGTGTGGGATTTTTTGGTGGAAAGGCGTCCCATAAACAACCCTGGATAGATACAGTACTTCACTGCATTTAAATACTGACAGAAAAAAATGGCCACTCTCAGTATTAACTTGTTCATACCTAACTGTACTCTTTGGTTGACCTTCAATAATTCACAACCATAAACAGTAAGGAACAGGAAACAAATAATTTTAATCTATTAAACCCAGTGGTGTTCAGTTGCCATGGATTGGTGAACATCAGTTTTTTTTAGTTTCAAGAAATTTACATCAATTTGCTCGGATTAACAAAAAGTCCCTGGAGTACATGGGTTATTTTAATTAGCTTGGTGCATGAATCAGATTAACCCAGTGTACAATCTGTTTTTGTGTCTACTGCCCCCAACGGGGGCATATATATTATGTCATGATGTAGCAATTAAGATGGCGGAAAAGGGTAAATCCGGTTCAGGCATGATGGGTACTACTACCATGAGGTGGGGGCGCTCTACTGACAATCGAATAGCGTTCGGAACTCAAAATTGCGTTCGAAACTCGAACACGCGTTTATAGACTCAGCATGCCTTCACCACGAATACCTTTTACCGTCATTTGAAGGACGCCCTCTAGAACATGGTAGTACTCTTCGTGATCAACGACATAACGTGGTAACTCTAAGAGTTACTCATTTTAAAAGTGTTTTTAGTGTAATATAGTAATAGGCCTATACAGAATATTATGAAAGAAAATTTTCATGAAAAATACAGATACACTACAATAATACACACATCTGCATATTGAAGAACATAAGGTAAAATTTAAAAAACAAAAACTCCTGTAAGTCAGTAGACACATGCTACCGCTGAGAGCCTATTTTTAAAAAATGTAGGCAAGCCACACTACATGTAAGGCCCCTTGTTGCCTAGTGGTCTACCAGTAAAAACGTTAGTCATCTACCTTTCAGCTGCTGTAGGTATGAGCCTAGTCTATACACTCCAGTACCTCCACATAATTTAATCACAATTTTGTTAAGCAATAAATTATCTAAGATCATCAATTATGCTACAATTTCCTCAAAGAGACTGAATTAACATAGTATCATTGCTTCCCATGATTGAATCATGGCAAGCAGAAAGACAATATGGTGGGCTGGCTAAAATAGTCTGTGAGTGAATAGGGATCTCTTGACTTGCGCGACAACTCTACAGCACAATGGATTCACTTGTGTGTGACCATTCTATGTGGTCTGCACAACACAGATCGCAGATTTAGTCAAATTGAAAGCACAGGTTAAGGAGAATTTAACATTCTCGCATGCGCAGATAAAATATTACAGACGTCATTACGTTCTAAATTCTACTGCGTCGTACAATCGAAATCTCCTTAATGAGTAAAGTAAATAGCACACTAATTTTTTTTTCCCTTTCCTGGCAATCTGTCAAAAATAGAACATGGAACTATGTGATATATGGGTGTTCATCCCTTTTAAGGTTAAAACCTCTCTAAAGGTTTATATTATTACCTCAACAACTTCCTCGGTATCAGCAACTGCAGCCTGGCGAACGTTGTATACATTGGCTTGAGACTTCTTCTCGTTTATGACCCCAATTTTAAGCAGGAATGGACCAATGACAAGTAAGAACAATGCTATCACTGTATACTCTGTCTCTTATACACATCTAGATGTGTATAAGAGACAGGTACAGCACACCTAAAAGTTTTTTCATCCTCTCGAGGCTGGCTTGAAGATTGAGAAACCACGGAATTTATAAAAGAAATAGTATATAATTACATAAATCCAACATTCCTGCAAACCTCATCAGTTTTGCTATTTGTTTGTGTAGGCACCATCTTGTAAGTCCCTGTGTTTTTGAATTCACCTGGCATAAAACATCTTGGATGACTGGCATTCCAAACAAAGAATTTAGAAAAACTTGGGATATTTTTCAAAGCCAATATGCAGAGTGGGCTAACAAATCAAAATGTTTAGATGCACCCTAGCTATTAAGATGTCCGACTTGGGGGGGGGGGGAACCTAAGTATTTATGGATGTAACTATAGTGTGCAGCGTTATCTGAGGGCCGAAGCAGGGGTGGGTATGGGAGGGGGTGATTTCTTTTAAAATTTGGGACTTCTAGATGGCCGGAAATGGCTGGGATGAGAAAACTAGGCCTATTTTTTCTTTCTTTTGTTCCGACTGCCCGACAAGCTTTGGCCGATGGGGGGAGGGGCTTGACCAAACCGATCGGGAGGCTTAAGCCCCACTTCTCCACTGCTGGCGCCGCCATTGTTCCCATGAAAGCCCCTCAAACCAAGACCATAGGCAGCTTCTTGGGTTGAACACCCATCAGCAAATTTCTAGAGCCACTGCCACCACGAACCCAACGTTCAAGAATATCGGACAGAATTACATTGGACCAGCTGGAGTGCCGGAATACAAGTTAAGATAGCCCACCGCCTTTCAGATGAGACGTTTAAGCAGCTGGTCCTGTGTACATTATGGCCCAATTGCATGTTAAAGAATGTGCAGTACTCTTCGGAAAAAAAAAATAGGGGATTGTCTCCGGGTGCACTGCCCAATTCACCACCAGAAGGACCCCACTGGAAACAAGTCTTCAAACTTAATGGGTTTTATCATTTTGTGTGACTTACACCAAAAATACTCTTATCCTACCTTGTTGTATATATACAACATTTAATTACACATACTACAAAATGCAATAAATGTATGCATTTGTTTAATGTACAAAATATATTAAATCATTCTGCTATCAAAAAAAACAAATGTTGTTATTGAAAATCATCCCTATTCAACAAGTGAGGTGTCTTAAAAAGAAGGAGACCCAAGTATGTTTTGTTATGCCAGCGACATAATTTTCATTCACAGATTTTCCTGAATTTTTAATTTACTTTTAGTTTTTAAAATATTTTATTAGCCTATTTATAATATAAGTGCACATAGAAAAATTTATTAGATTATCACTATTTTTAAAAAAAGTAATGAGGGCTGGCAGTTTTTATTTTTAAACTGAAACAATAGAATATTTCTTTTTTTTATATAGAGAGGGAGGACTGTTTTTATTTGGCAAGAATATTGTATAAAAACTGGTTTAATTTTATTAGTGTTTTTTTTTTTTAATAAAATGTATTTCAAGTCACAAAATTGCATTGTTTTTTTATGCTGTTGAAATAAATGATGAGGCAAAATTTATTTTTTTATTTTTTATTCCCACATCCATATTTACCACATTTTGAAGATAATCTAACAAATATTTATATGTATGTGCCCTAAAATATTTTAAAACTAAAAGTAACTTTAACAATTAGGAAAATCTGGTAGAGAAAATGATGTCAACAACATTTGTTTTAAAACATATGTAGGCCCTAGGGCTAGGCCACAGTACATACATTTATAAATCTATAGTTATACTAGTTAATTAATTTAATACAATATACCACACATAGGACCATTCATTGGGGAATGCATAGACTAGACATGTCTAGACTAGGCCTATTGATTACACAGTTGCTTTTGATATTCAACTCACTTATATTCTGCACCCACTGTGTGCGGCCAGTTAATCCCTAAGCCTGGGTTGGGATATTACGTACCAAAGTTGGGGCCTAGGCCTAGCCCCTATCCTAGTTTTTTGGCACACACTACTGTACGGGAAATCTACTGTACTACAGACAGGTACTACTACTATCTACTTAGGCTCAGAAAATCAATTGCAAAAATAGGTCTAGGTCCCCTACTACGACGTGGTACTTCCGGTGTATACCTACTAAAACAAATGAATGAACTTACTACAGAGTATCATCAGGAAAAGATAAAAAGACGGACGAAATATAAACGACACAAGTATGCCTTAGTCCTAAGCTAGGCCAGAGTTTGACGAGGAAATGGATTTCACAGGTACAAAACAGGTAGCCCTGGCCAGCAAGCAATATTCAGCCAGTCAGCTCAGACACGGAATAGCCTAGAGACCAACAACGGTTGGGTTCACTGGCAAACGAAATATTCAGCAGAGAAACATAGGTGAATCTTGCCTAGCATACAATTCACAATCATAACCACTCATACGTTGGATTGACTCTCAATGAAGTTATCGTTCAATATTATTATTACCATAACAAAAGTTCCGCACACATGTGCCCGCACTCAGCAGCATCAGACAGCAGTGCTAAAATTGATAATTACTTTCCTCGGTCTTAACCAATCAAGTTGTGTTTGCTACTAGAGGGCGCTCAACCATTCCCACCTCATGTACGACCATTACGACAGAATTGTAGGATGATGTCCTGCCTACAAGAAAAAATCTCCGGAGGAAAAAAAATGTTTGATATGTTGTAGAACTGATTTTTCTGAGACAGAAAAAAGTTGTTTGACGAAAAACTGAGCAACGATGAATGAGATACAGATTTTTTAATATTTAAAAACTGGGGGAAAAAGGTGTAAAAATGGGCAGTTACGCCCCTTTTTCCCCCAGATTTTAAATATTCAAAAATCTGTATCTCGTTCACCGTTCCCCAGTTTTTCGTCAAACAACTTTTTTCTGTCTTAGAAAAATCAAAAAGGTTTTTTCCTCCGGAGCCTGACTTTAAGAAATCATTAAAAATTTAGTGGTGGGACCGAACGAGATAACACCACCCGGAGCATGCCCCAGCGAAATTTATTTTACTAGATGCCCAAAAGTAACCTCTGAAGGATTTTGGGCGATCAATTTTTTCTTTTTCAATCTTTCTTTCTTTTTTTTTTTGTTTGTTGTTTGTTTCTCTTTTTTACTCTCCAAAAAGGGGGACGGGGCCGGCCTGCCCCCCCCCCCTAAATCTGCCCCTGAATACTTAACTCATTCAAAAGTTTAAGATAAATTAATAAAAATCCAACGAGACAAAGATACAGTAGTCGTTGATTTACAGAAATTTAACTACAGAAATCCTTGAATTGATTATCAGAGCCCATTTAAGGATACGGTAGGCCTATGTAAAATAATAAAAGAAAAGTATGATTTAACTTCTCACTAATTGATGGTAACAAATTTCATCAAAAATGTTTAATTGTAAGTTATCAAATACAAATTAAGCAATCCACATATCAAATTGAATATTATAGGCCTAGATATACCTATGCATAGAAATAGGGCCTACATTACGGAAAAAATTATTGTCATTACAAACAAATCTTGTGATAATACTTTATCTTTTATTTGTTTTTTATTATTTATTTATTTATTAAAAATTCGACAATACTGTCCATGTGGAACCATGGGCCGAGGGCCTAACATACAATGGTTACCGTACTCGCGCAACTTTTTGAAGTAGACTGGCGATAGTGCTGATAATATGCCTCAATCACTAGGCAGACTTTGGCTTGGAAAACCGGGGCCTTGGTTATTTGTTTTGTTGTTAAAAACAGTATTCGAATTTACTGGGGGCCCCTTGAGGCTCATGAGTGCCTGGATTTAGCCAGTAGGAGCCCATAGCCGTTACGTCACTGGCGGTAACTGAAAGGTTTGGGTTCGAATCCAAGTGAACATAGGTATTACTGTCCCCTCAACACAACTAGTAGGGAATGTTATGCGTAACATTTAAGTATATTATTTACCAATAGAATATGCCAAATAATTGTACAAGCTATAGAAAATTAGCTAAGAAACCGTGTCCAACTCGGTTAATCTTACTTAATGGAAGTGAAAGATCATCTAGACATAGTTATTTTTTAAAATAATATTTAAGCCAGGGTTAAATAGCGGCTTAAAAGCATCCAAAGAATTAAATTTGTTTCTAGATTTTTAATTATTTATTTTATATATTTTATATATTAATCCTGGTTCTCATGATGACTTGCTCTAGCTACTTGTGCTTTAGCTACTTGTGCCAGTCTCTGAATTGTTTATTCTCAATAAACTTTCTCGTCATAATACCGCTTTGCTCTGATTGGATAATTACCTCATTTAAATGAATGCATTATTAATAAGGATTTGGTAACTTGTACCATGGACTGTTTAGACAAACTAATTCCCCCATGCTTGTACAGTTGAATTTGTCTCTTTGTATTTACCGTATAGGCCTATTATTATTCCTGATGATGCTTAAATATTAAAAGCGAAATGCTGTAAAAATGGCCTTGTCAATTTTTGCAGTGACATTCATTAGTAAATATATGATACATATTAATGCGTGTGGTACACCACGTTGTGGAAAGAACTGTAGTTGGTTGAGAATACCTCGGCGTTTCGATTCAATTATGTCTCGACGTTTCAGTATAAAATCGTCTTTGAGAGGAAAGCAGCCCCCCCACCCCCACTGCCTCAAATTTCCTAAAGGCCTCACACTAATCATTCTGCTGATCTGATTCCACCAACCCGATAACCATAGTGTATAAATT
>NW_022733874.1:51947-93014 GCF_011630105.1 Anneissia japonica | reverse complement strand
AAAATGGCTCTCTCGGACTTATACTATAGGCCTAATGAATAAAATTTCCTTTTTCAACATTTTTTTCTAATAATTTTGAAAAAATAGGGGGTCGGGCAGAAGATGTGTATAAGAGACAGTATATATATATATATATATAATGATTATCATTCATTCAAAGCAACATTTAATTTCTTCAAATTGAAGTACAGTACAATGTACAGCAAGGAAAATTAATTATCATTATGATGATAATGATGATGATAATGATATAATATGATGATAAATATATAAGCATATATATGAAAATAAATTGTTTATCCATATAACAGAAAGTACCACAAAACAATACATGTATATAGGCATATATCTGTCTCTTATACACATCTAGATGTGTATAAGAGACAGTTATGTAATCGTCTGATTGGTAATACTACTCGCATTATGGCATTTAATTTCTTGTGTTTTAAAAATATTTCAGTTGACCAAAGGAGATTGGATTTAGAACGGCTAGTAGTCTTTATCATCTCAAGCCTCATGCTATTAGGCCTACATAAAGGTAAAGGTAGAAAAATAACTCATCGTTACGTATTAGCAGCGTCATTGAGCGTGGTACGTGACTACTGTAGGTGCCATATAGAGGCGCTTTATAGGTTCACATAGTTCCACAAAGGTAATGCAATGGGTTTTTTTAAAGTACAAATGAGCCAAATGTGTACATTGAACTTTCAGTTTTAAAGCCAAGCTCTGGAGGAAAAACCATTTTTGATTTGTTCAACAACTGATTTGTCTAAGACAGAAAAAGCATTATTTGACGAAAAACTCGGAAGCGGTTAAGGAGATACATATTTTTGAATATTTAAAGACTAAAGAATAAAGGGGCGTAAACACAATTTTTCCCACCTTTTCCAACAGTTTTTAAATATTCAAAAGTTTTTCGCCAAATACGGTTTTTTGTCTTAGAAAAATCAGATGTACTAAATATTTTTAAAAAAAGATGTGTATAAGAGACAGCTGTAATAATTAATAGGCCAAAGTCTATGTTGACGGTTGGTGATGCTAATTAATAATATTAACGGTTCTTGAGAGTTGACCGTTTTTTTACACTTATGACCAATAACAATAATATAGGATAGGCTAGACCTAATCCATTATGGATACAATAATGTCATCCATCGATCAAAACATCCATTTTGATTAATCAAACAGCAGCTTTTTGACTGTGGCAGTGCCGATAGAAAACTGCAGTTTTTTGGCACTGTGGCAGTGCCGATAGAAAACAGCAGCTTTTACACACTGCTGCAGTGGCCATAGAAAACAGCAGCTTTTTCGCACTGCAGCAGTGCCGATGAAAACAACAGCTTTTTTTTGCACTGCGGCAGTGGCGATAGCCTTAGCCTCACCTAACGGGGAAATAAAATAGGGGTAAATTAACTAAAAGCCATATATAGGGGCCTATTTGAAAATTACAATTTGCAAATCTCTTCGATAAAACATTTAAAAAAAAACAAAACTTTTTTCTTTAATGTGAATTATCAGCTTCGGGATTTACTGCGAAAACATAAACTATCACAATGAAAACTTTTAACGGAATAATTTATTAATTATCATTCAGGTTTCGATTATTAACAGACGCTTGTATATACATCCATAACCTGTGCTGACGGATGCAAAAAAACTAATTGAATTGTTACATAATGAAATAAATAATGATTATATAATGGTTAATGGTTATTATGTAATCGTCTGATAATTGGTGATCGTATTTGATGTCATTTAACTTCATGAGTCCTGTATACCAACATTTTCAATAACATTGGATTCTGAACGGCTAGTGGCCACCTTATCCTTTCAAGTCACCACTACAACATAAACAAAAACTAATAGGTATGCAAAAACTATAGAATGGTTATATAATGGTTACCGGTATATAATGATTATATAATGATTATAATTATAATGGTTATTATGTAATCGTCTGATTGGTAATACTACTTGCATTATGGCATTTAATTTCTTGTGTTTTAAAAATATTTCAGTTGACCAAAGGAGATTGGATTTAGAACGGCTAGTGGTCTTTATCATATCAAGCCTCATGCTATTAGGCCTACATAAAGGTAAAGGTAGAAAAATAACTTATCGTAACTAGCAGCGTCATTGAGCGTCGTCCGTGACTACTGTAGGTGCCATATAGAAGCGCTTTATAGGTTCACATTATATTCCACAAAGGTAATGCAATGGGTTTTTTTTAAGTACATATGAGCCAAATGTGTACATTGAACCTTCGGTTTTAAAGCCAAGCTCTGGAGGAAACACCATTTTTAATTTGTTCAACAACTGATTTGTCTAAGACAGAAAAAGCATTATTTGACGAAAAACTCGGAAGCGGTTAAGGAGATACATATTTTTGAATATTTAAAGACTAAAGAATAAAGGGGCGTAAACACAATTTTTCCCACCTTTTCCAACAGTTTTTAAATATTCAAAAGTTTTTCGCCAAATACGGTTTTTTGTCTTAGAAAAATCAGATGTACTAAATATTTTTAAAAAATCCTGCGGAGTTGGCTTTAATTTCTTATCCGATAAAAAAAAATTCCTTCATGGTTCTACTAACCCTGAGCGAGAAGCGGTTCGAACAATCTCCTGTCACTTGACATTCATTGTATAAACACAGGCGCGGTGCCTTCAGGGGACACGGGAGAAGAGGGCCCCTCCCCCGTTTTACCACTAAGACTTCTAAAATTTCAATGCATATCAATGTTATGTATTGAAATAAGCGCTACTCGCTTATTTATTCTGAAAATGTTGTGCCCCACTTGGGGCGGATCCAGTAGGGGGAACGGGGGAACGTGCCCCACCCCCCCCCCGTGCTTCTTCAAATTGAAGTACAGTACAATGTACAGCAAGGAAAATTAATTATCATTATGATGATAATGATGATGATAATGATATAATATGATGATAAATATATAAGCATATATATGAAAATAAATTGTTTATCCATATAACAGAAAGTACCACAAAACAATACATGTATATAGGCATATATATATAATATATATATATATATATATATATATATATACGTATCTTTCATTCATATGATGTTGTTGTTGATATTAAATGATACGATGGTGGCCATTGTGATAGCTGCTTATGATCTGAGTATCGGTGTTAGGCTAATTTACATAATTGTGACGTATATAATTGTTCTCCTCAACGTTGCCAGGAAACAATTTAGTTGTTATCATCTCATTACAGATTCTCAAGAAGATGTGAATCAGAATATCTTGTAGTGTCAGTTGCAATAATGAAACGCGATTTCATCGGAATTCTGCTGACAGCGGGAATCCTTGTTATCTTCTTTTGGAACAGTGTTCCTCAATCCACTATAACTACACTAAAATCTGGTAGGTATGCCTTTTAGTGTAGGTATGTCTTTTAGTGTCTAGAAATACAGTAGGTCTTTTTCTTAGTCATCATCATGATTATCATCAAGATCATCATAAACATAATCATCAAGATTATTACCATCATAACATCATCAACATAAATGTCATCAATACCATTATAAACATAGACCTATCAGAATCATTTTATGATGATCGTTATCATTATTATAATCACAATCATCACTTACCATGACATCTATCATCACAGCCGTTTACAGGTCATCATTATCATCAACATCATGACCATCATCGTAATCATTATCAATTAGTTGATTTTTTTCATTAGTATGATTGACTCATTTTTTGATGCAAATACAATTAAGAAACGCTACGTAAGTCAGCCACCGCCTTGAAATTTGACGCGCATTGACGCAACATGTGTAGTAAATTGGTTGAAGTTTGGTTTCCATCCATGCAATCGCTACACACAGTCGTTACAGCGTTTTCACTGCAATTCTTGCACTGTGTAGCTTCGCTCACTGTATCGGCGACAGTCGCCGGGAAGGTTGAACCTGGTTCAGCTTTGCCGATTGCGTTGCACGAATCAGGATGCATTGAGATAGCTGCCCTGACACAATCGGGAAGGCACCCCAATTCGTCTGCAACGCGATTGGCGCCGATATTGGGTGAGCGATTATATGGAAACCGAGCTTGATTCAACTGACCAATCAGGGTCGCCAAAGGAGTCGGCGACACTGTGTAGCGATATTATGGAAACCACGCTTGAGGCAACAGTGAAAGCGTTTGTCCATTCTGTGAATAGGCCTATCTGTGATTTGTCCATAATTATGGTCATGGTATCAAAGGTATTTGTCACAGAAAATAATGTGAACAAGACTTAACGCATCTTATTGTGCTTTTGATTTCAGTGGTGCCAAAAGCTAAGGCGGGTAGATTAGATCAACAGGTAAGTAGCAATGGGTATTTAAAGGCGGGCACTCACTACGAGCACGGCGGTCGTCGGCCGACGCGATCCATAGAGAACGCAATGCCATGACGCCCGCGCGCAAACGGATCGTGTTGACGATCCGTTCAGACTGCCGCCGACAATCAGCAGACTGAGTCGTGCAGTTTAAACGCTCACAGGGAACGGAGTTCGATTCGTCGACCGACGTTCGTACGACGCAGTGAGTGCCCGGCATAAGTCATCAGATTTTTTCATCAGATTTTTGTTCAATAATTAACTCCGCCAAGGCAAGGATGTTTATGTATTCACAAGAAATGGATCATAATACAATTTAGTGGACTGGTACTATTCTCATCCATTCATGAAAGAATTCATTCATTCATCCATTCTTTCATCCATCCACGCAAAAAATCTATCCATCGATGCATCCATCGATCAATCGATCGATCCATTCATCCACCCACCATCTACTAATCTTATCCGCTGATCAGCGCCGTAGCAAGGTACGAAAACCACGGGCCCGGTAAATTAATTACCAGGCCCGTGGATGTGGCACTGATAGGGGAATTCCCTAGTTCTCAGAAAATTCATTCCAAGGACTGCTTCTTTTTTTTCTTTTTTTCTTTTTTTTAACACAACTCATAAATACTATTGATAATCGGATTCATAACCATTTTAAGAGGGGCATAATCGGTCTCAGCAGCTGCTGTAATTTTTTTTAAAATGGTGGCACGTAAAATTAAACAATTGTAGTGGCGGATCAGGGAATTCGAATAGAGGGGTGAGGGAGGGATTTTCACAGGTGGATGAGGAAGACCACCTCCTCACCACCATGGTTGGTCTGAGGTAAAAAGATATGATTATAGCACCTTTAGATGCCCGAAAATGGCACTAGATGCCCAAAAATGGCACTCTCGGACTTATACTATAGGCCTAATGAATAAAATTTCCTTTTTCAACATTTTTTTCTAATAATTTTGAAAAAATAGGGGGTCGGGCAGACTGGAGCCCCAGCCTTGAATACACCATTGAACACAGTAGTCAATAATTCCTACTCCAAAAGCCGAATATTATTGAGGGTCCCGCTACCCCCCCCCCCTTTTTTTTCTTCAAAATTAAATTGGAAAATATTCTAAGTATTATTTCTAGGTCTATTTATGAATGGCCCCTAACAGCCCTGGACCCCAGTGCTTTGCACTGACTGCACTGCCCGTAGCTACGCTCATTCTTTCATTCATTCATTCATTCATACATTCATTTATTCATTCATCCGGATCTGAATAGTGTAATTATGCAATAAGTATATTCTTTTAAATTCTTTTGATACTCCTCGACACATAAAACCAACTATATTTTTTTTTTATATGTAATATTGATGTCGAAATATAGTAAATTAAAAAAAATAATAAAATAAATCATTTACGTTTATTCAACAGAAAAATGATTTTCTACGGAGAATGCGGAACATTCAAAACGAACGGAAGCAGACTCTGAAAAAAGCATGCAAGAAGTACAAGTCAAAAATTGGGAAAGTAGACGTTTACAAACATCCGCCATGGAATATTGCCATTAACGACGAATACAAACTCCTCTACTGCTTCACGCCAAAAGTCGCCAGCACCAGCTGGAAAAGGCTCCTTTTAGTTCTGAATGGTTTTATGAACAGTACAGACGATCTACCTCAACATGTCGTCAACCGAGCGGGAATGAATTCGTTTCAGTACCTCGAAGAACGATCGCCAAAAGATGTCAAGTACATCCTAAGTTCTTACACAAAATTTATGTTCACTCGAAATCCCTTCTCAAGAGTTCTCTCTGCTTTTCGCAACAAACTCGCTCCTGACACAAATTTTAGTCAGACAGATATATGGAGGGACAAACTTGGTTATTATTTATCTACGCTGTATACCAATGAAACGAAGGGTGACACCCAGACAAGTTACAATTTAACTTTCATGGATTTTGTCCATTTTCTGACCGATCCAGATCAAACGGACCACAAACACTGGAAGAATCCGCATTGGGGGTATCAGTACCAACGCTGTAGACCATGCGAAATCGAATACGATGTTATAGGCAAGTTTGAAAGCCTACAGGAAGATGCTAGGTATATAATGAGGATTGCGCATATCGGTAACGTGACGTCATTTCCGTCGTCGAGCGGAAGCAATCCCACGGATAGTTCAAATACGCGTAGTCTGCACTCTTACTATTCCACCTTACCTGTCAGTTACATACAGTCGTTGTATCAACGATATATAATAGACTTTGAAATGTTTGGATACAAAAAGCCAACGTCAAACATTCCGTTTAAATGATATTCTTTTAGTAGTAATAATGAAATGAATGTAGTTTTTAAAACATAGATCAATGTATTTATTTATTTATGTGTTCGAAACAGACAAATATTGACCATCAATATTTATTTAGGAGAAAGTCAGTGGGAAAATTTTTATTGCAACGGCTCCGCGGAAGTTGTAATGAAATCGTATTATAAACATTCTGAAAAAAAAATGTATGGCGATTAATTATAAATGTCAAAATTAACGAGGCGATACCCCATTGTTGAGGATGTTATGGTTTAATTAACTTTACGTCCCTTCATATAGGAAATAGTCCCGGTTCATTTCATCACGATGGTATGGCAGGGTATACTAAAGTCTATATCACGCTAGAACAGTTTATTAGGCGTGTTGCCGCAAACGCTAGTAACGTTCGCTCGCCTGCGTCATGCCACAAAGTGGATTTTCAGTGTGAAACGCGAACATTATCACAAAATACATTTTCAATGTTGTACACGTTCTTACCAATCTCTATCTATTGTATAGCACTATCTTTTTTTTTAGTAAAGAGTAAAGAGAAGGGCTTCTTTTCAAAATGAATGCCGTAAATTTTGGGAATTTGTACTATAAAACAATAATAACTAGGCCTAAGGCCACTGCCACCGGTGTTGCTAATGTGTGTGTCGTGTTACAAAACAGTACAGTAATTATGTAATTGTACATTATCCGAGTCCATTGAGTGGTTCTTCCATACGGATTAAACAAGTGCCATAAATATGATATGTATAAATGTCGTCGATGTTTATTCTGTTTTTCAAATTCTCATTTAATAGTTAAAATCCCCCATAAAGTGAGTCGCAAAAAATCCCCCAGAGACCTATTAGTACACGTAATAAAGTAGTGTTTTACAAACGAATCATTGATTGCTAATGGATTATCACTCGCGCTTGTGTGTCTGTATTCTACGGTTCAATAGAGTGGAAATCAATGGATTGGGAAACAATGGAACGGGGATCCCAGGGCCACAAATTTGTGAGGTTTTGTACACCTGCGCTTGAAATGGGGCGTATAGCCGGGCGTATTGCGCACGGGGCCGAATGGCGCAGCGTGTAATGGTGTTGGACTACTGATCGCAGGATCGAGAGTTCGAGATCGACGTTCATCGCATGCTTGAGTACAAGTGGGTACCTGGTAGGTTCGAACACAACTGCGCTGATTACTAGCTGCAATATTATTATGGAATTCTCCCCAGGGAGCTGAGTATGTGTTCCATGCGTTTTTGACTCAATGGCCTGGGTAGTAATATGAAGCGCTTAGGCATGAAGCACTATATAACACCGACATATTATTGTTATTAAAATCGCAACCACAAAATATTGGTCTACATTAGTAACATAATAAAAGACTGAGGATTATCGCATTTCTTTTGATGAATCTCTAAAAAATTAATATTGGCGAATATTGTCGTTTCTCACTGCGCTTTTTTTACCGACTAAAACTCAAAATTTTCCTACAAATTTATGGTCAAAGTTAAATGTATACTGGTGCACAAAAATTTAAACCCCGTTTAGGCAATTCGCCCTTGTGAGTGCGTTTAGGCAATTCGCCCTTGTGAGTGCGAATTCACAATAAACCCCCATACAAATGGGGGTAAAGATCGTTGGGGGTCAAAATCCTTGTAACACTGACCCCCTCAATATCATCAGGAATGCGTGAATGAATATTATGTGTTCTTCTAAAAATAGAAAATAAATTTTAGTGTTTCTCAAAAACCGCATAAACCATCAAGTATAGTAATGAATATAGCCATTTTGCCATGTAAAAAAGTATATACAGTACATGCTATCATGTTGGCATTTTAATATTTCATCATATATATTTATATATATATATATATATATATATATACATATACATATACATCTGTCTCTTATACACATCTAGATGTGTATAAGAGACAGAAAGATATGGCTTGAACAGTACAAAGGTCCCAGCGTTTTATTTTACAGACGTTATGTTGATGGTATTTTAAACTGTTGCTGGATGCTACCCCTAGCAAATTATGATTAGCGGGCCGGATGGGGGGGGGGGAGGTCCCGACGAGGGGGCCGATGCCACGATGAGGGGTCAGATTTCTACAATATGTAGAAAATACATATAATTTTTTTCTCTCTCCGAGGAAATTGTGCTTTTTCTCCCCCCTGCATATAACGACCAATTAGAACAAGGACAGGAATACGCGCGTCTCATAAAAACACACGTGCCCACATCCACGCTATCAGTTTGCGAGACCATAGCAACAATATCCAAGGGGCGTGGCTTAGCTAAAGGTCCATTCTGCAGAAGATTAATTTCATGCCAATCTTGCATCCTACTAGAGAGCCATTTATTCTCTTGGATGGACAGAATAGAATTGGTAGCCTGCTTGGTCTAAAGACAAATAGAATTCAAGGGATTCAAACCCATGACCTCAAACTTCTGTGCCACTTACGAAGAACTGGATTAAAAATAGTGGTCAAATATGGAAAAACCCGGTTTCTGGGAAACATATTTATAATCTGCACCATCTAACAAATGTATTCTACCTGAAAAAAAACTTTACAGTGTTTTCATCACATTACTGAACATTAAGAGTTGTTTTTTCCCACTGTACATTTAGTTATTACCTTAAATTTTACAAAAATACATTAGCACAGTTTGTTTCACTTCAAGGATAAAATTCAACATATTTGTACAAATAGCTTTACATAATTTCTTTCTACAGTTTGATACACAATGAATTTTACTGTAGTGATTTTTAATAACTTTAAAGCCAGAAATATTATTAGATTCGGTCAGACTGGATATTGTTTGAGCAGACTTTATCTGATCAGATAGAGAAGGACAGACAGTATTGAAAATGTTTGACAGACTAAAGGCATTGTGAATTTGAACAAGTTTTATTTTATCTGATAAGGCCCTGTCCAGACTATCAAATTTTATTTGACAAAACCATGTGACATGCCTAAATATGGTCATGAGGGCATCACATCATGACTATATATGGGCATAAGATCAAAGACAATTTTGACAGAGCTTAAAATTATTTATCAAACACTTTTTTGAAAGTCTAGACAGGTTCTAAACATTTATTTCTATCTTAAATATATATATATTTTTAACTTTTCAAGATTTGTAAAAATCTCTGGTCAAAAATATTCAAGACGATATATTTTGTCTCAATTTTGGAAAGGCAATAAAAAAAAAACACATTCATAATATTCCATGCATCAATCTTAACATACAAATAATCATGCATGTATTTATTAAACCTGTGCAATAATTTCCAGATTATTGTTACTTAAATTAATAAAAATATTGTCTTCCAATTGGTTAATATTTGCATCAACTACATTCTCCTTCATAATATCACAACCTCTCAAAACCATTAAGGTTTTTCCAGACTACCTAATTGTGGAATGCCCATATATAGTCACGATGTGCCTATATAATAGACATGATGTGTCCATATATAGTCATGATGTGATGTCATCATGACCATATTTAGGCTAAATCTCTGTATATTACAGTAAACCTTTTTCTGAAAACTTACAATTTACATGCATTTATAAATACAAATGCCTTTATATTCTCTTAAATAGAAGTAATAACATATAAAATTAATACGTTTGAAGAATCTATTCTGAAACACAGGTTAATGTTTGCTTTGTTATATCCCAAAACTCAAGGTAAAATATTATTGTACAATATCTTATAATGTATGAAATATGCAAAGTATTAAAATATCATAAATACATAATATATAAAACGATTGACAACATAGAACCAAGGTTTTTTTTTTTAATTAATACTTTGAAATCAGGTTTTTAATATCTTAAACCACGACTTTTATTGACTGAAATATTAATTCATAACACACTAGTTTTTGTACAGTATAAACAGTGCGTATCTAGAAGTCTTGAAATGGGGGTTAATGGGAAAGGGGAGGTAAAGTTGAAGGGGGAGGGACCTACGATTATGTGAGGGGGCACTAGCAATATTTATATATTTTTTAATATTTCAGCGCATTTTTTTGCTTAAAATATATCCAGGGTGTGTGACTGGGGGTGCAAATTTTGTTGGGAGCGGGGAAAAAGAAGGAGGCACCCTGGTCATGGGGCTGATTTTTGACCGAGATATCGCACATATATCTACTGTCTGCATATCAACATCAATTTCTTGCAAGGTTTGAATTCACTTGTGCAAAGACGATAATAAACTCGATTGGAATATCTTGGAAAGACACACAACCCCCCACCAAATAATAGTTCAAACCCCCCTACTGAAAATGTCTGAAGCAAAAAAATTAACTCAAGTAGTTGAAAATCACCTACTGCCTTATTTTACGGCCTAGTATCCAATCACTTAATCATCAGTCTCCCCAATTACTAAACTCCTAGATACACCTACCGGTATCTATTCATTTTTTTGCCATTTCTATTAATTCATTTTTTATTGTACTTAATTACTTCTATCTTTGCAAAAATTGGTTTTAATGTACAGCGCTCAGATCTTTGGAAATTTTATTGAATATGTTGTAATTTGTACTTGCCATTTTTATTGATTGATTTTTTATTTTGTACTTACTTTCATCTACATTACTAATAATAATATGACAAGCCATTCAAATATTGAATTTTAATGTAAAGTACATTAGTACAACAGTACAGTGCGTCTTAAAATTATTCATAAGGATAATATTATGGGATGAATTGAAATATTCTTCAAGGTCAAACTTATACATATCATCTCTAATTAGTCTGGCAAGGTGAAAATTTAATCATTATCATCAATTGAACAGGGTACCGAGTTTAAAGAGCTATACTTGTACCGTATTTTTGTGTGATAATACCCATGGCATGCAAACCCTTAAAAATAGTAATATATAATACATTAGCAGGGGGCGCTACCAAAACTTTCAGATGGTTTGAATGTTCGAGATTCGGACGCAATTTTGGTTGAGTTCCGAACTCGTATTCTAATAGGACGCCCCCTACCTTGTGGTAGTACTTCATTTTTCGTTTCATTGCAAAATCAAGAGTTTTGCAATTCTACACCCGTTCACATAATATTCGTTTGTAATGTCGGAAATTGATAAAAACATCTTTTTTTTTTAATTTACTAGGCCAAAACAGTATGTTTATAAATGTAGTTGATTTATAAATGATAAACATTATTAAACGATCATGGACTAAAAAAATTACAGGTTCAACATTTAGGTAAGTGTTTAAAATCTTTCTTATTTTTATTTGAATATAAATGTTGTTTGAAGAAATCGGACGAACTCTGATATTTCCAACATATATCTTTACCCTACACTTTCATATACATACTCTACATTTTATTGCAGATCGAAAAGAAGTGCCATTTATTTTTTATATCTCAGCTTACTATGAATATACCACAGTTAAAACAATAACGATAAAATTCATATTGATTCAAAAATCAATATATTAGTAAAATAATGCTTTTGAATTTATTATTATTATTATCATAATTTTCATTTAAAATATTGTAGATGGCAATTCTAGTGAAAATAGATGAACTTTAACATTACAAAAAACTGCAAAAAAGATATTTCTGACCATTGCCTTTTAAAGCACACAATATACAAAGCACACCATATATAAAGTATTTGAAAACTTAATTATATTATATTTTGTTACTTGTCTATCTTATCAGATGCATTTTGAAGTTCCCTGTAGATTCAAAATGTTGAATTAAGGCATTGTCAAAACATTGAGGTCAGAAGATGATGTGCATTTTGAATATTCAAACGCTGAACGATTCATGATGTTTATTATCAGAATAATTAACGACTCATAACGACAACAAATCATGTTTCTGACCGATTTCACTGTTTCAACATTCTTGTGACATTGAGGGCAGCAAACACATAGTTGCAATGTTCAGACACTGGATAAATCATGTTCTGACTTTGTCTTCCTGTTTCAACGTCCTTGCAACACTGAGGGCAGCAAACATATATTTGCAACTTTCAGAAAATGCTTGAATTCATGAATCAACGTTAAATCAGAAGATATGACAAACTTGCGTTTTTGTCTCAGTTTAGAGGCATAATTCTTTTACAAATGTTAATAGTGTAGTGTGTAACCTTTCAACTATTCAACATACCAGCTGCTACTTCCAGTACAGTATCATTGTAATATTCCTGATAGTGTACGCTATAAATCTAATTGATTGAGTGTCAATCAAACTTACTAATCAGAACACAGTATGGAATATGCGCACATCTCAGAAATGTGCAAGTTATCCCACAAACGTATGTATGTTTTTACAGTCGTTTTGTAGCATCTTAGCAAATATATCCAAGGAGCGGGCTTAACGGAAGGGTCTATTTTCCATTCACACCTGCCAGAGTAAGAGATGATTCGTGCTATCTTCTTTCCCAGCCGATTCATTCGGTGACGTTAAGCCGAAATCTTCATAGCCGTCTCCTCCGCTTATCACCATCATATTCGACATGATGGCCCCTGCCGCAGACACAGGTCGATGACCTTTGGTATGTACAAGCTTATTCTTATTATCTGGAGCTTGTTCACTGATTTTTCTTGTGTTTACCGGTTTCGGCGACGGTATGTCCACTGCAGCTAGGAAGCGGACGTGCCCCGTGTGGCCTTGGGACGATCCGGTCACCGTGGGCGTTTCCTCAATTGAAGTTGTAGTTGCTGTGATTTTTGGAAGGGGAACAGTAAGGATGACCCCTGCACTTGTTCCAACCCACAGTAAGTCTTTGCAGATAAGTAAAGAGGTTATTCGCAGACAAGCTGCCTTGTGTTGTCGTATGATAGCATCAGAACCTTTAGAAAGAGAGAACAAAACATCAGAGATCCAAATGATATCTAGGTGACCCTGGTGAGGTGCAGGACAATATCACTTGTAGGGTTCAAAGGGCAAAGTGTTTTAGGCCTCGACAATTCTAGCTTGCAAATGGTGAAGGTATCATCATTGGATGGTTTTTGTGCAAGGGTTGGTTTCATTTATCAGTGGTTACATGATTTACCCAAAAAGATGGTAGTTTACTCAAAAAAGGTGTACAGCCAAACCATAGAAACCTCATATAAATGAAAGCAGATAATTAATTATCGGATTTTGTGTCTGTCAGACTTAAAAATGTCTGATCAGACTCTGTCATATGCTTTGTCTATACTGTCAAATATTTGTTGCATGCTCAGGATGTTCCTATATATGGTCATGATGCGACCATATTCAGGCATGTCACATATTTTTGTCAAACAAAATTTTATAGTCTGGACAGAGCTAATACTATCATGCTTGTTTCAGACATTATCTGATTATCAAGTCCATGTCTGTAAGTTGAAAAATTCTCTAGGCCTACTTTATACAATTTATTGTTTTTCATTCTAATACAACCTGCAAACGGTCTTGCCACTAACAAGACCAAATGCTGAAGCACTAGTATCCATGTTTCATTGTGGGGGCTTAGAATTTACCATAATTCATCAACCTCAGTTGCCCATTTAAAGACATACAGTCGTATAAGGATTCTAATTAGAAAAGGAGTTGTTGTGGGTTGTAAGTACAATCATGAGATTTGATTCTGAAAATAGAAATCTGCTTAACAATCAAACTAAAGCTCTCTACAATGCATCTATTTTCAATTTCCAAAATAGGTTTATCCTTGAATTAGAGGAGAGAGAGCAATTACAATTTCCATAAAATTCATTTTTCAAAATGAGACTCGAGCTTCTGAATTAATAAAGAAAAAGAGCTATTAGCCCTCAGAATATAAAGATTCAAATTTACTCTGTAATTTTAATATTTTACTGTTTTTAAATTTGTATTTATATCGTAGATATGTTTAATGGTTTTAGATTTTTATACACATTTTATACTAAAGTGTTTCGCCCCTGTCCAGATCTGTGACTAGGCCCCCTACAGGTCCTTGTCTAAGCCTCTCTCTAGGTCTCTGTCTAGGTCTCTGTCTAGGCCCCTGTCTAGGTCCTTCTCATCCCTATCAGGTCCCTGTCCAGGTCTTATCTAGATCCCTGTCTAAGTCCCCATGTTTCTGTCCAGGCTCTTGCAACATTTCAGTTCTGAATACAGGAGTCATAATAAGCATATGTTTTAATAATACTGGAGTTTTGCTGCCCCAACCTATCTTGACATAGGCCCTAGTGGCACTTTTAGCACACGAACCCATCTTTGTTCACCTGATGCCGTCTCAAATAGAATCATTCTTCTAATCATAATCCCAACCAATCTTATATTTGCATTGCAGCAGATCGATATATTTTCATATTCAGAATCGGTTTATTTCCCTGATAATCTGGATCCATATTTAATCATGCAAAACGTTCAATCATCTCAACCCCTAGGGGGATTACTCCCGCCATGCTGTCTGTACCTGCGCATAGACTAATTTCGTCTCCCATCATGTACAGTAATAATTTAATTCTTTAATGTTAAATCAAGGGCAAAGAAGCAATTTGATAGATTGAATGAATATATTTGGTTAAAAGAAATAAATTAAATTTTATGGCTACGGCACCTCTAGAATGCACTCTCGTAAATAATGTACAAATGGATGTATTTGTAGACTAGAAACCACTTGGAACCACCCCTGAAAAATTAGGTTGAAGAGCAGTCATAATCAATATTTTTTTTATTTAAAACTGAACCAAACACAAGATTTGTTTCCTTTTCGGGTCTCAGACTTCTTCCTTTTCTTTTTGTTTTGCATATTTTAATATTATATTATAAATAAATTTTTTACTTCGAGAATTTGCAGCTTTCTGCTTATTCAATTCAATCTGTTCTCACCTGCGAGCATTTTGTGCACCGTCTGCGTAACATCCACTTCACACAAACTTTGATACGTGATAGCGTGGTACAAACGAACAACAGCACTACTCTGCAGCGACACCCAAACGCCCCAACCACTACTGACCATTGCATATACAGCTCGCTGCGAGTTCTCACAAACACCAAATTGATGCTGAAGACAAAGGAAAGTAAAAACAGGAATTTAAATTCTCAGTTTTAATATTGATATACAACAGTATTAAATTCTCAGTTTCAATATTGTTGTATATTAGTTATTGTGAGCATCCATTAACCAAAATTATGATCAATAATAAAATATTGTTAGTTTAATATTTAAAATAATTTATGTTTTAGAATCAATCAAAATCTATGTTTATATGTACTATGTTCATTTTTTGACATTTACTTCCAATTTACAGGAAATTGGAAGTACTGAAAAAATTATGAAAATATTACTTTACACAAGCATGCTAATGAGGATGAATGGAAATATTAAAAGTCACAACAAATTAAACAAATCTTAAAGTGTTAAGTTTTATCAATTCTAAACATTAATAGAATATGTAAAACAGGTTATAAAATTTTCATAGTATACTATATAAATACATGGTTAAAAAATATATTAATTAACATATCAATATTTTTTAAGATGCAACAAAAATAGATATTGTATAAGAGACAGGTTGTATACAAACCAAAAAATAGCTCTGTAATTTGGATTGCCAGTTAATAGCACTGTCTCTTATACACATCTAGATGTGTATAAGAGACAGCACTTTGTGATTATACTTACTTCAACAACCAGAGTATGTGGGTCGACAATTAACACACTATTCTGGCAACCACACCAGATCTTGGCGCTTACTGCCACCATACAGTTGATTGGAGTGTTGCTACTGCCGATTGTAAACGACGCTGGACTTCCAGTATCCCACGCTTTGCCTGTTGCAAGGAAGTATAGCCTCCTTAAATCATTTTTCATTTACAAATATTCACAATATATTTTAATTATAACATTAGCACATGAGACCAGATACGGATCAAAGAAATACTGTATTTATTCAAATAAAACACACAGGGAATTTATTGTTGAGAAGGGGTTTTGAGGAGATGTTTATTTAAAGGAAAGAATTTAATTTTTTTTTGTGTAACATGGATACGTATAGAGTACCCAGCCGTGTCGTCCACAACACCAGGTGGTGCTCTCTGTTGTCAACAGACGTTGGTTACCATTCATTACACCTGAATGACTTCATAGGCTTTCTGAAATAGGCATTTTAAAATCTCATATTTTACCATCAAAATATACTAAAAACACAAAAGCTCGCATTATATTAGTTATCGAACACACATTTAATCATCAATTGAAATTTACAAAGAAAAAGTAAGATAGAACATCTTAATAATTACGTTTGAAATTGGGATTAATGGTTTGTCAGTGAAAAAAATGGCATCCGGTTGAACACTTTTTGCAACGATAACAACAGAGTAGTATCACATGGTATCGTGATGTAACACTGTAGTACTCTATATACTCAAATAAATGCCCCTTCATTTTACTGTAAATGTGGAACTACAACAAATCATTACCATCAAAATGTGTTATTGCGGACTAATCCCAACCACGTAACAAAAAATATAATTCTACCTTCTCTCCCCCACACCTTGCTGGCACCACTCTATTTTCTAGGGGTAAGTACTGAGGTCAAAGAATAGCCATCAAGCCATTGATGAATGGAAGCCACTAAATGGTAAACAAACTCATCAAAGACAGATTTATTGTCTTGACATAGAAAAGCGATGCAATACATGCCACAGTTGGAAGAAATGCCTCGTATATATCAATTATCTTGATATGATTAAATTAAACTAATTCAGATTTACTAGTTTATAATGTTTAATATATCACAAAGTTGTATACAAACCAAAAAATAGCTCTGTAATTTGGATTGCCAGTTAATAGCATGAGTACAGATAGACCCCAGATATCTGGATGTCTTTCTTTTTGATTAAAATTTAAACATTTATCGCCAGGCATATACAAGGATAAGAATAACTTCTATAATTTTTTTGATAAGACTTTTACCATAAAAACTACAATGTGAACAGCTCATTAACTTTTCCTGACACTTACCGAGCTGGACAGGAAGTTTCACCGAGTCCTGTTTGCCCGGTAAAACTTACCGAGACAGTTTCACTGAGTAAAGAAGGGCCCTCATTACTTGCTTTTTACAGCCCCGTAAGTCTTACTGCGACTGTGGTGAAACTTTACCGAGTCAAAGAAGTCCAAGTGGGAAGTCCCTTCCCATGGTCTCAGTAAGATTTTTACCAAAAAATAAGTCTAGTGCAAATGAGGTTTAGTTTATACCTTGTTCTCGTTTGTAGACTGTGAGGTCGCCATTAGCCAATGACACAAAGACTTTGTTATCGAGGTAGAGGATGCAGTGAACTGAAGCAGGATGACGAATCTTGGCTCGGCTCTTTCTTTTCGTGCTGATGTTATCCCCACACTGATATACATGAATGCTGTTGAAAAAGAAAAAAAAAATAAATGGGGATGTTCCTGAATATGGGAACAAGGCAATTAGTCTTATCATTGTAATCAGATATTACAATCAAATAAACAGGTCAAACGATAGATTTAGAGAGAACAAGATATAGATTCAACAAGATCAATAGAGATTTTGAGATTTTGTAGAACAAAGAGATCAATAGATAGATTTACAAATATGAAGAAGACATAACATAGAAATTTAACAATTCAACAGATATATTTAGAGATTAAGTGACAAATTAGGTGATAGATCAGACAATTCAACAGCTTTAGATACGATGATAGATCAGGCAGATCAATTAAGGGATTAGTTAACAGATTAAACATATCAATAGATTTAGAAATTAGATGACGGATTAGACAGATCAATAGAGATTGAGATATTAGGTAACCGACTAAACAGATCAATGGATTTAGAGGGATTAGGTGACAGATAAGATAGATTACTAGATTTAGAGATTAGGTAATATGTAACAGATTATATAGATGAATAGATTTAGAGATTATTTGACAGATTAGATCTGGTGGATTTAGGAATTTGAAATCCCAGTGAGGAACTCTCAGAGATGGAGGATTTATACCACCTCAGCTTCACCATGCTTGGGACTGAGGTAAGAACATTTATGGTTAAGGCACCTCTATAGATGATCAAAATGGCAATTTCAGTTTTTCTTTATTTTTTCCGTAATTTGAAAAAATTCGGAAAGGGGGTGGGGGAGAGGGTGGATGGTGGGAGAATGGGCCATCCACCACTGAATGAATTTATAAAGATTAAATAATAGATCAGACATCAATAGATTTATAGATAAAGAAAAAAGAAAACTGTATATAAACTAGAAAAATCTTAAAATCCTTAAGCAAGTTAAACATAATATTATATTACTAGTGTTATATTATATTGCAACATCTGACTTTAGGTTGTACAGTAAATTAACCTGTCGCTGGGTACATAATTAATAGCATACCATTAACTTATAACATATTTATGTTATCAGCTACAATTACAACTAGTACTACTTTAGTCTGCTAGGCTATTAAATAATTAATCTTGGATACTAAAGCACATTTGTCATTTGTACTATGATAAATTAATGACACATGTACCTTTAATGGTGTAATGAAAGATTGCTAAGCATTTGAAAATAGACAAGTGCTTACATAAATATTGATATCTTTTTATTATGCAGTTGTCGGGTGAATTCGCATCGAAGAAAATGTTTGTCTTTTAAGTAACTGCGCAAATTTAGCTAGAAATCACTAAAATATGACCAGAAAATTCAGATAGTAATTGCATTGAAATGCGTGGATTAGGAAGTGATTTCCCAACTCAACATTTGTTGAAAGGGCACAGCCATTTCTATTAATTTCTGGGGGGGGGGGGGGGGGGGGGGGGGGGGGCGGTTTCAAGGGAGGCACAGAAACCTCCAGGAACCCTGAACCCACATCGGGCAAGAAGGTAATAATTGCTGTGGGGAAACATGAAAGATCAACATTTTTACAATAATGAGTATCATTTCCAGCCATCTAGAGGTGAAAATTCTTAAAATTTACTCCTTCAATGATGAGGCTAAGGTGAATAAGGGCCTACTGTTGAGGACCTTAGAAATCTCATTGGGAAAATTAAGCCTCCTGCAAAGAAGCTTGGACCCATCACTAAGGGAAGCATGGCACAGGGGCGTACCGTGGGGGGTCGATGGGTGAGGTCGACCCCCCTCCCCTTTTAAAGAAAATGCCCTTTAAATATGCTCGCTTCACTCACAAATAACGCACCCTGCGAATTCTGAAAGCTTCGCTAAATTGCTCCGAGTTCAGCTTGCCCCCTGCGCTTTCGTTTCGAACCCCCCCCCCCTAGATTTTTCACCGTACGCCCCTGTGGCCCCAGCACAATTTAAAATTCAACATGAAAAGGTTCATCATACCTGTCTCCCAATGGTCATTTTGAAAAATAGCAGTTAATTAATCACTTTTGAATTCAAATTGCCATTAAATTTTGTGTCTTGTTCAAAATTATTGACAAGACCAGTTGAACACATGATTACACAGGACTTCCACTTTAAATTGTTCATCAGTATAAGTACCTTAATATGGTTAACATAAGTTGTACACTATCAAGTCTATCTGTTTTATCAGATATGTTTAAAGCAAACATACACAATCATACCAATCTCATCAAACATTTATTATTGTGTCTGTCAGATAAAAATATGAGTGAAATGCCCTGCTTTAATCAAATGTTAATTTGCCATATGACGGATTCAAAGTATACGAACATGTTCCGTCAGACCATCAGATAATGTTATTGGGTTTCTGAATATCTCTGAAAGAATTTTGTAATATATATTGCAGGATATCTCAAAACATGCTCATCCTCTGAATTGAATTACGTTAAGATAATATGATGAGCAGATTGCCTTTAAAGTTAATTAAATCCGCATCCTCCTATGTATAAAGGTTGTTGACTTACCATCCATCCTCCGTGCCTAACCACATTGTTGGTTGAGCTGCTTCCAGGCTATCCTTGTACGGTCTCAATCCATTACGAATTCGATCAGTATCGTCGTCTATTATGAACAAATATTAAGGTGGTTAACATATTGCACATCTAGAACTACATTATCAGTCACAAATCTTAATTATCATTGTGTAATACAGTACAAATAAAACTTTTAAGCTATATTTTTTTTTTTTTTTTTTTTGAACAGGACTTTAAAAAGGCCTGTCCAGACTATCAAATTTTATTTGACAAAATTATGACATACCCAAGTATGGTCATATAGACATCACATCATGACCATATATAGGCACATCATGACCATATATAGGCAATTCATGATCATATATAGGCTCATCATGACTATATACAAGCATACAAAGAAAATTTGATTGTGTGGACAGATTTTTATATTTAATTTCCAGGCAATGTTTGATCAGATTTTGTTTCATTGAATGTTTCAGAACCACACGCTGAGCATTCTCAGTCAGCCATAAGTAGATACTCTAGCTTGGTTCTGGTTAGGTAAATACCCCTAAAAGGAGCAAAGCGAGAAGGGTTGGTGGTCGTTGAGTTATTGGCTTTTGAGATGGTTGATGACCGCTTCCTTGAACTTTTCCTTGTCTTGGATTCCAATTATATGCTAGGGGAGTTTATTGTTCTATATATGAATGAGTATTTGTAACAGTCCTTTGTTACAGGTACTGAGTTATAGGTAGAATGTCTAGAGAACTGACAGGGCGCAGGTATGTATGTAGCGGGATGGTGAGACAATCATTAAGGCCTGATGAAAAAGAGACAATTTGTTTGTCGTTCTCCTTATTTGCAAGGGTTCCCAATTGAAATCTTTTTTCATTGCAGCAACACTACTATACCTACTGTAGTCACCAATGACAAAAAACATGTACTTCTGTTTTGTACATCTTCAATTTGCAGTATTAGTTGTTTTGCTTGGTTTGTGGACAGCCTGTACAGTGGTTCACAGTATGTTGCAGCCCTAATTGCCAGCATTTCATGGAAGCCCTGTTATCAAATTTTATTAGACAAAAACATGTGATATGCCTAAATATGGTCATGATGACATCACATCATGACTATATATGGGCATAAAACAGTTTTTCGTCAAAGAAAATTTGATGTGTAAACAGGGCTTTATGCAAAAAAGGGCATGTGCCTACAAAATTACCCAAAAATTAGAGGGTGGGCTTAAACTTGAACAAGGCTAACATCAGAAATCAAGCCTAGACTAGGTGATGGGTTTATAATCGAGCATGTGCTGTAAGCACATGCTCGATTATAATATACTCGGTATTATATACTCTGTAAATATAAAATAAGGTATGGTAATTTCCTTACCTAGATGGGGTATTTAAATGGCCTTGTTTGGGATGAAAGTATAAAAATTAAACTACACAAAATATAATCATCACTTATCTGTTGTACGTTGGACAATAATTACTCCCGTTGCACTGTGATGAAACATATTGTTTGTTATACCTGATTCTTGTAGGGTAGGGCTGTCAACCAATGTCATACAAATTGTATTGTGTGTTTGTATTTGTGAACTCACCTGAACTGGCCTCATCCATTGCAGATTCTTCCACAAACAACTGGCTTTGTTGTCCGATAACAGGCGAGAGAATTTCTTCGTCGAGTTCGCTGTCGTCGGTGTCAAAGGCCATAATATCAGCTGCCTTATTACTCAGGTTCATGGTAGGTGTTGAATTCAGAGAAAAACTAGACTTGTTTGCATTCTGATGGCTGACCTTAGGGGAAGAGGTCATTCGTGATGTAAGCACTTCCTCATTGCTGGGGGAAACCATTTCCGGAAGGGGTCGTGTGCGCTGTCTTCTCTTCATTGATGATCTAGGATTGATAATACCTCATTTTAGCATCATTTATAATATCGATGATATGTAAGAAGATGGACAAACAAAACAAAATCCTATGGTTTTTTATGGAACATAATGATTGCAATCACAATTGCAACATCTCCACCCAGCACTATCATGATCAATGGACAAGGTATTCAAAGGCAGATCAAGCGGGAGAGGAGGTACCGAAGAGCACTCACCCATTCTCCCATGGCAGCAGTCAAAAAAACACTAACCAAGCATGAAATCATTTTACAAAAATGACTACAATTTGTGGACCCTCAATGATTTTGAAAATCTTCGTCCTATCTGAGTCGTAGTTTCTGCCTCCTTTGATCCTTAGGTGCTCAATTGCCACTCGCGCCATTACAGCTAAAAAATTCTGGAGTCACCACTTGTATTTTCAATATTTTTCATAACAAATCATCCTTAATTCTGGTCAAATAGACAGTGGCTTACCTGATTTTTTGACTTGAGCATAATTTTTTGTCATTGAATGGTTGGGACACTGGGGTAAAAAGTTTCATGGCGGAGAAGGAAATGCTATTAGGAAAAGACCCTTACAATCATCTCAAATGAAACCTACCTATTGGAATGGTCTGGACCACCTGGTACAGACATTACACACAGGATTCTTGTAGAGCACACCGATATACACGACACAACGTTAGGATCCGGTGTCATGCTTAACAAGCACACCTGACCGACGTAGCCGTCACTGTTACAAACCCACACGTCTCGGAGACTGTTACTCATTGTACCAAGACTCGGAGCAGCGCAAGTGAACTGCATACCGCTACGGGTCTTGGAGATCGGGATTGGGTATAAAAACACGGGCGGGAAATAATCTTTGGAACACGAACCTGAAATAGAAAATATACATTTCAAGGTGTCATAATTATTAAAAGTATTATTCAAGAATTTTAGTATTAGTCGCCAACATTTAAGTAGAACTCACTAAGTTTTATGTAGAACTACTATATATATATATATACTCAACACATTTAAGTCATACTTACTAAGTTTTAACTTTGCTTCTGTAAACTTGCTTTCAAAGTTGTTCTTCAGCTCAGCATTGTTAAAAATTAAGGTCATACTCTCCGTTCCTTCCCTAAAATGTATACAAACAAATTTTTTTATTTGTTCTTACAATAATGTAAGTTCAATATACTAAAAAAATAAAGTACAGTAACAACAATATATATATTTATTGACGGTTTACTTTTTTTTTTGTACCTGTTTGGGGACCATTGATTTATGAGCTAAGACTCTTTCCTACCATGCTAATAATTTTTTTTGGATAATTTTTTGCAACTTGTTAAGCAGCGATATTAAAAACAAAGAAAAAAATAAGCACTTAAGAAGAAATACATCTGATACTGAAAAACAAACATTAATTTTTTTTTCTTTTAAAGAAATGAGTAATCTCTTACTGTGACGTTACCAGGGCACTGTCGGAATAAGTTGAGTAGGGTTACCAATAACATGTCACAGAATTGTAATTACAAAAAAATGGATATTTTTAGGAACAATATTTTAAACACAGAACAAAGGAACAAAATTTCAAGTATAAAATATATGTAATATGTTATATATATATAGCGCTTAATGCCAACAAGGGCTCTAAGCAATTCACATTACTACCCCAGTCATTGGATTAGACGCCTATGGAACACAAACTGTTCTATAAAGTTGCGGCAGCTACATGAGCGCATTTTGGCACTTGACCCTACCAGGTACCCATTTATACTCCTGGGTGGAGAGAAGCAATGTAGATAAAGTGCCTTGCCCAAGGACACAAGCGAAATGCACAGCGAGGGGATTGAAACCCCGACTCCGAGGTTGAGAAACCAAACCGTTCCCACTGCACTAACCACTTATAAGTATAACATATGGTTTAGTTTTGTTTGGCTGATCCAAATATATCTGCGATCGACATGAATTTATTCACGGAATATTATAAAAAATACACGCATTCTTTGACACTACAGACTGTTGTTTTTCAAATATACAGCAATTAACGTCACAAATCCCCTATTCAAAAGGTGAATAGACGTTAAGAAACAAACAAATTGATAAACTGCACGTAATTGTCCTAATATTAACCCTTGTTGTTACGCTGTTGTAAACAAGACAAGTCAGTATAATTGCTGATATAACACAACTGTACTATAGGAAAGTTGATTTAAAGTGTAAAGAGCAATGTCTGTTTGTGACATGCAGACAATTAATGAAGGGTCATTTTGGTTTAATAAAACACCATTACAGATGACTGATTGCTGGAGACAACATCAACTAAATTATGAGACAGAAGTGTAGGCTGGTTTTGGTCTAGGGTATGAAATGGTCTGAGGACACTATGGTCTGGGGTATGAAATGGGGTATGAAATGCTCTGGGGGTTGTGAAAAAAATTGAGAATGCAGAAATAAAACCTAATGCAATTAAAAAAAAAAAAAAAAAAAAAAAATAATGGTCATTTTTTGTATTTTAAACCACTTTAGCGAATCTAATTTGATGTCATAAGGTGGGCAACGGGTTGTGCGTCCACACCTCACACCTACACCCATTATGAGAACATATGATAGCTCATTTTAGACATATAAGTTTTCCAGTAACAAGAATTAAGTTGGAAGAGAGTGGCATCCATAGAGTACACCGATAAATTTTTGGGAAATTTACATCTGCTCAAGGAATCAGAAGTTAAGTGTATTGTGAATTTTATCATTATTTCAATGGTTAATAAATACATGAAAATGGGTAGTTGGTGTATATCTGCAAAAAGAACTTCAGTCATTTTTAAGCACACGTCAACAGAAATAAATACAATTAAGATGGTAATAAAATAAATAATAATGGTAACAATAACAATGAGCTAAAAAAAATATAATGATAATGATAATATATTCATTATTAATAATACTTCATATTTATTTTGTTAATGCTAATGCATAATCAACTGCGGAGATGTCTTAAACTTACGGTGTCGTCGCTGATAATTCCACTTTGTTCATTAGCGATGGCGGCATGGAGCGAAGAGATTGTCGATCCGATATTTTACGGTTAATTGCATCCATTAGTTCCTTGATGACATCATTCAAAGCCTTAATCAAATGTAAACACAAGAGAAATCATTTTACATCATCCTTTCGTGTCACTTTTGACATTTCTGTATCTAAATAAATATATTAATGGGTATTCTGAACACTTCCCAAGTAATGTATTGATTTCTTTGCCATAGTAATAAATTGTATACGCAATTCAAAATTATGCCCGGTGGTAATATCGTAATGGTCTTCCATTTCTGTAGTGCATATTACAGGTGTCTAAGTAGTCGCAAGACTTAAGTGTCGACGACAAACAAATACAAAAAAACAAAAACAAGATCTAGACTAGAGTGAAAAAGGTGGATTTAAGCTGGGTCTTGCATCATCATCATCATCATCATCATCACCAGGAGCAGATCCAGAGATGTCTGAAATCGGGCCAATCAAGAAACAACACTACCCTAGGGGTCCGTAGTCCTCCCCCTAAAAAATGTTTGTTTTCTAGATTCCTATAATAACCCCAGAGGCATTTTTGAGCAATCATTTTTTTTTTAATTGACTTTTTAAAAAGGGGGAGGGGGGGTGCTGGCTTTCCCCCCAAATCTGCCACTGATCATCATCATTATCTGCTAAGCTGATTTGTCTTGAGCAGACATTTTCTTTTCATAGCTTTAGGTGTGGATTGGTTTTCCTAATGCTAATGTCTTTTTTTTCTTCCTTTCCTGAATGTACGTTTTTGTCGTGATTCTAATTGTTGCTGGATTTTTTTTTTCTCTTGTGTCAGCCCTTTTTCTTTGTGTTTTGGCTTTCTCGCTTGTTGCATTTTAATAATATTTCATCTTTTAATAATTTTGTATTTTGTACATTTTGTAAATCTGCTCGCAATTCAGTTATATTTTGCTACTATGAGTTTTGATAATAAAAAAACAGAATGAATGAAAATTTCTTACACTGATTGCTTCACGAATGTAATTCAGGGTCTTATATTAACCAATTTTAATTGTTTACATAAACTGACCTTTGACATGGTCATGAATACCTAAGACTATGTGATGGCTTGAATTTAACACACTGCAATGTCAAAGAATGTATTATGAAAGTATTATGGAGAACATTTTGAGCTGACCTATGATATGGTCATAAATACTACAAGACAGCTTGAATTTAACACATTATCAATGACAAAGAATATACATTTTTTTCCCTCACCAATCTCAGAACATATTTTTTTTGGAGAATGTTTTGAGCAGACAGAGTTTTCACATTAATCAACTGGATCTCACCTGATGAGAACATGCCAATGTATCAGCAAGTCCACTGATCTGGTTTAATCTGGTTAAATCCTCTTCTAACTTGCTGATCGTCTGGTCAAATGCGATCCTCTTTGGTGTATGAGCAGGCTTCACTATATCCATATCTTCCAGTTGATACTTCCAGTTCAGCTTGTACTTACTTGCATCGATTGGTAATGCTGCAGGACTCAATCTAATTATGCCAAGTAAAAAAGAACAACTTCTTGTCTGAATCTTTTGAAAAAGCTTGTCTGAATCTTTTGAAAAAGGAAGAACAAGGCCTTGGGTGCTATAAGCATTTCCAGATTATCATTATACTTGTAACACAGAATCTGATTCATACAAAAATCTGGGTAGGCCATGTTTTGGAGTATTGTGCTTCCCTCTTTCTCGTTTCTTTCCTTTTTTCTTTATTTTTTGAGGACTCCCTTCCCTCCCCCATGTCCTTGGATCGGTCCCAGCCTGATCAACACAGTTAAAGAATACTAAAAAATACTAAAATTAACTCTATTTAATATGCTATTTCAGCTACTAATTCGGTCCTCAATGTTGAAAGAAGCGGGTTAGTATAGTATTTAAAATGAGTATTTTTTACTTACACGCTAATTGACTGTCTTCGTCCGGGTCCAGACCGGCGCTTTACAGAGGCACAGACAATCAAATCCGAAAACAAGAAAAGACATCGGTCTTTCTTGGCTACTTTCTGTAATATAAAAAATAAAATGTAGTGAATTTGGTTGCTAATCTGATGCCAAACACAATACTGACATTAATATCAATTACGTTAACTATAGCAGGCCTAATAAATTGTATATATTACTTTATGAATGCACAGGTCTCCTTCAAATTAAAGATTGGTTTTCTGTGGTCTCAAATTAACTAATGTCTTTTATATTTAGTGTTCTAATTAGAGACCAAAGCTGCTAAACACTATAGAAAACTCGATCCCGAAAGTGGTATATTTATGTATTTTTGATAAGATTTGATTAAACTGTACCAATTCACTGAACGGATACTGCCGAATAAACCGCCGATTCGGAGCAGCAAGCTCTATATTGCCGTCAATCAAACTCTCAAGCTCGCGTAAAATAGCAATATCAAGCATGGCACGATCAGCTTCATTCTTCTTATCATCAATAGCACGGGCAAGGGTTCGAATCTTACTCAACGCCACCTCAAGATTGTCATGGTCTGGATGATCTTCAGGTGTATTGTCTAAAAAATCCTGAAACAAATAACAAAAACATTAAAGTAACGAAAAATAAAAAGTCGTAACTCAGGGGTACAAATTCTCCTGAAAGATAGACTTCCAGAAGTCCCTGCTGATTGACATATATAGAAAAATAAAGTTAGATGTATTAAGAACACTTATAAATGCTGTATAAATGACATAGGAAATAGGACATTTGTTTTCGACAATTGAAGTTTGATTTAGAATTGTTAAACTTCAGATTTATAATAAATTTTGGTACAATGTTTTATGATAATTCATTGCTGTTTTAACCTGAATTTTAAGGATTTTATTTTACCTTGTAAATGATTATTGATAACTATGTTTTTAATATGTATGACCTCTGGTCTCTTCTGAAAGGGTGCCTAACAAATGTGTTTTGTTGTTATGATTATTATTATTATTATAGTAATATAATTTCATGATTATTTTTCTTGTTCTTCATGTAAGAGACAAACTTTATTGTATATGTGCTATACAAGACTAAAATTAATATTATATTGTATAATATATATTGAATCTTAAATTTGAAATGTTAGCATGGAAAATGTACTTTTTAATGAATAGCTCTACTCTATGATTATTTATTTATTTTTTTATTATGGGACTCTTTTTTTGGTCCCGTAAGTGTCCCCTTAATAGGGATTAATAGGGGTTCTACTATAATAATTTATTAGAAGTCTTGGAGATCCTGCCTAGTTATAGGCTTTCTTTCTTCCTATGCATTTTTAATGAAGACATACAATAAAAGAAAATATATTGAATGGAATATTAATCAAACATGACAGGGACTTGTTTTGTTCTGCCTCAAATTCATCATAATACATGATTTCTAATTAAAAATAACATTTAATTTTTGGCAAATTAGCGAACCCGCCGCACACAAAAAATTGGAAATTTCAGTAAAAATAAACAGTTTCCTTTATTTTTCATTATGCTTGCCGCTGCTGTGAAATCTCCAAAAATAAGATATGTTTGTTTGTATGTTTTTTCATAATATATAAATTTAAGGATTTTAACCATCCTATTACTGTTTACCGAAAGGTGCACTGATTAATCTCAGATAAGAAAGTATAATACATACTCCAAGTATTGAAATACACGCCATCGTGTTGGGATTCAATATTTCGACATTAATTATGTCATCATCAGGAATGATTACTGTTTACATTCACCAAAAAAATTACTTTTTTATTTTCTCCTCCATCTGGATGTTTTTGGCAAAACTAATTGCTAAATGAGTAAAGAAAAATTCTTTTTTCTGTCCTCCTCTAACGATCTTAAAAAAATACGATCACGAAACAAACACATATCTTCCAGCTTATCATTTCTTCATTTATCAATTGATTTTATATAAAGAGGAAAAGAGGAATACAATATTATTTTATCTCAAAGGATTTTATCTGGTTCTATAAAGTGTAACTAAATGTTCAACAATAAAAACAAATTTCCTAGTATTTATTTTCATGACAAAAATTTCAATACAATTTTTCGTATCGTATCGTAAACATATATTATACAAAAAAAACTTTGTAGAATGTTAAACTTAAAAGGAGTAAAAAACGAGGGAAACGATTAATTAATGCAAAGTGAGGCATTGCCATCCAAAAACAGTAGACTAATGCTAAATGTTAAACAGAGTAATTAGTACTTAGCAGAGCTTCATTTAATCTTTTGTTGAATTAGTTAGTAATAGACATTTAATCTATACACTGAAGAACCATTTACAGTAGAGTAATTAGTACAATATTTATTATTATCCATTCAAATAACAAAGAATCAATTTGCATTTAATAAAAACAAGAGAAAAAAATTATCTCAAAACCTTGTAGATTAAAGAACTGCAATCCTAATTGTTTAAAATATCTATTTTTTATAATACCTTTTAATTCCTGATTATCGAATAAAGCATTTTTGATAATTTTAATTTATTTTTAAATTGTAAATTTTACTGTTATTTCTTAATATTTCTTGAATGTGCTGCTTTCTTTCATTTGTTTTACTTTCTTTTTAAATGTGCCTTTTTAATGTATTTGACTTATTGGTTAAGATTTGCTATTTTTAGTGGTTAAGGTTAGTGCAATTTTCAATGTTTTCTTTCTGTCTTGAGGACAACAATGGAAATAAGTTTACTTGTAAACTTTCTTGGGTATATTACTCAGTTCATTCAGTTGATATTGTTCTTTATACTTTTTATCTGTTTCTGCACTTTTGTATTGTTTTGTTTTTATCTCTCTGAATGAACTGAATAAACTGAAATGAAATGAAATGAAACAGCAAAACATTGACAAACAATAAGACAAAATAGATAACAGAGGATAATCCTTTCAGCTGGTAGGCTTGTTTCAGAAGGGGGTCCCCAACATAAATATAAATGATATAATTAAGCATTAAACAAAAAAATGTAAGACAAATTATTTTTATTAGCATAACAACATGGTAGTATTGTATACGGTTAATTTACAATAAGTTATCAAAATGTAAAGAAAAGATAGAACTTCAACCTCAAGGTTAAGATACCTGAATCACAACCCAATGTGCTAACCGCACACATTGGGTAACTTTAACTACAAAAATATACATTTCACATCTAACTATATAACTATCATCATGCTGATTAACCGTGTCAGGCTAGACATTGAATACCAGTGTGACTAAGTTGGTATGTATAAATAAACCAAATGGATTCTGTTGATATACATAGACTGCCCTCGTTAAGACTGTAGTTAGTACCTGGTACCATATCATCTCATTACTTATATTCCGTTATTATTATCCAAAGGCCACGTAACATTTTTCTTCTTTTAATTTCAAGCCATTTTTATCTGCTACCATCAGTCTATATGGGGCTTACCATCCCAAAACCTGCATACGACTGTCGCTGAATTTTAAACTGAATAATTAGCATGAATGCGGCAGTATTTTAGTAGTACAGAAGCCATAATACTTTTACTCATGACTTCGGCAATAGTAAGTTGATTGTAGTAAATGACATATCATTTTAAAAGCTTTTTAATGTGGAAACTGTGTTTATTAAGAAGTCAATTTCCTTATTTTCGTGACTGCTGCTAGTTACATGCTACCAGTAAAAACTAAAAGTTTTTGATTTATAAACCAGAAGTTAATAATAAACCCACTTTGTGATGTTAACCTTTTACCATATCCACTTGAACTGATTTTAACAACAGATACTGTATAACTTAAAGAATTAGATTTTACTATTAATCACCCTTAACGTTGGGGACAATAACTATAAAAAAAAAACTAATACTTTATCTAATAAAATAATAATATGTTATTAATTAATAAAATGTTGTTAACATGTTGACTGCTTGACCCTTTTATTAGGTGACAAAACAAGTATACATGTACAAATATACTTTCTAGAAACTTTATCTTGTCATTCAGTATGTCATTGTCATCAAAATGGTGAGTCGAATAAATTATTAGAGGAGTAGACTTTTGGTTGGCAGTGGGACAGTACTTTTTACAGCTACTGCCAAGTGTTAGTCTCCTCATCTGCCTTTCGCATGAGTTGGTATATGTTCAGAGCGCGCCCCCCCACTCATGCAATCAAGTCCCGGTAACGTAACATACATTTGTTATTTGTACGTTATCATCTAGGTGTATCTCCCCCGAACTATCAGCTTTTAAGTCTGTTCATGGTTCTACAATGTTTAACAATGAAGTAATAAATGCTAGTTACCCTGGTTTTTGATGAGTTTAGTCATTGCTTGCGCCCTCAGCAAACACCCTAAAGGACGAATACTCGTCGCAGGCAGCGAACATGTTAAGGTCGCAGGCAGCGAACATGTTAAGCTGCAATCTCTTTGTACTCTAAAGTCTAATGACCTTTCGTTAATCGTTGAACCCAACATATTCCAAGAATTAGTTATTTTTGGCATGTTTTATGATCAATTTATAAAAGTGTATTACGTTTAAATGATGATAAGCCTATCTTATCACCTTCAGCCAGCAGTGTTGAAACAAATAGGGGGTTCTTTTTTATTGGATTGGAATGAATCTATTCGGTGTAAACACCAAGGATAGCCTACTCTAGAAGAAGACTTATTTCCAGTGGGGTCCTTCTGATGGTGATTGGACAGTACACCGGGAGATAATCCCATCTCTTTTCTGAAGAGTGTACTGCAAATGGGCCATAATGCACACGGGACCAACAGCTTAAACGTCTCATCCGAAAGACGGTGCGCTATTGTAACTTGTATTTTAGCCCTCTAGCTGAAACACAAGGAGAGGCAGCGATGAGAATTAAACCGGGGACCTAGAGATCTCCACGGTTCAGCGCACACACAGTGGCTACCACCAGATTAGTCGACTGAGCTAAGTTGCTCTCTCAGAGCTATGTAAAGCTAGCTGCTAAAATAATTGCAATGACAATTGTTTTTATGCATACAAATGTCTATCTCTGTTTGAATATTTTATGTTTCATATTGGCAATAGAAAAGCACATTCATACAGGTGTCATAAACAATAAAATTTACTTTACTTAATAGGAACAAAAGCTAAATAAAAATAATTCAGTAAAAGATTATATTAACAACAGTGAAGATTATAATGTAAAAATGTCATTTTTATTAAATCGTTATTATCTCTCGGTCGTTGGATCAAACACGTACGCGACATATACTTAGCCACCTGAGGGAGTACTTCATAAAGTTGAAGACAGTAATCAGCAAATTTGCATTCAAATCTATTACGGTATTAATTTATATTCGTAGGTAGAAAAGAAATTCAAGGATAAAGTGTGCTGGTAAAAACAGACAAACAACCGCCAACAACTCGAACTGCTGACTTGTTTATTGGAAGCCTGCTGCTTTACACTTCTTCTTCTTCTTCCTTGAAAACAGGTTCAAGGAACATTTATTAATCATATAGGCCTCTGGCCCAAATAATATACAAAATATGATATTAACAAAATTAGAGTGCATCTAAATATTCTTTTCTGCATTTAAATGAGTAAAATAAGCATTTTGATAACTTTGAAATGAGATCAACATTTTTAGTAGAGATTAAATTAAGAAATTTGAATTCGGACAGAGTGTATGTGTAACAGGTAAATAGAAATTTTGTTCTAATATCTGAATAAAAAGGGCAAATTAAGGTAAAATGATATTCATCTTCGATTTTTTGTAACGAACATAATTTGCATAATCTTTCATTTCTTTTAACATTATACAATCTTCCTCTTTCTAATTTTAATTCTAATATCCACAATCTTAATTTTGTAAGGATTTGTTTATGTCTGTAATTATCTACATTTTTTAGATAATCCTCTGCTCTGAATTCATTTTTAATTTGTGAATACAATTTTAATTTAGAATGTTGCCTAATTTCTTCATAAAACCTTTGATTTTCAATGTCTGTTAACCTTTGTTTTAGATTAAATACAAAATCATTGAAATCGTTGACTTTTTGTTCGTGCCAAATATCTCCAAAACCAATGGAACATAATAGATTTTTAACATCTATGGCCCAACAAGGCTCGTTTCTTTTGTGTTTTTCTGTATTGAAAGTCATAGCATTGCCTAATAAATTTTTCACTGTCCATATAAATCAGTCTTAACCAATATCTAATAACGTTAACAGAACATGCAACATGTACAGTAAGTGGTATCTCCCGCATTCTCCTCTAACACCAATATTGGGTGCTGATTTGCCAACTCCTAATATGTATTTACAAAATTTCATTTGTATCTTATCAATAGATGAAATATCATCCAAATCCCACATTTCACTGCCATAGAATAAAATCGGTAATATTTTAACATAAAAAATTTGATTCCATAAGTTAATCGGTAGATGACCAAAACGTCCCTGAATTACCCCCCTTCAAAGCACATAAGGCTTTATTAGCTTGTAGACAATTATTTTCTTTCGCTTTATTCCATTTACCATTTGAATTTAAAGTACTGTAACTCCTAAATACTTGAACCAGACATTTCAATATGAGGACAGCATGGGTCCAGGCAGGGAGCACCGGATTAGTTCCACTGAGTGGGTTAAAATACTAAAAATGACCTTTCAAGTTTTCATTGGAATAGGCATTTACTTCTGCATTCTCAATTTTTGACCCACTTCGCACCCCCTAGGTCAAGACTAGTTTACGCCCCTATACATCAATATTTCCATTCATATCCAACAGCGCACTTACCAATAAACATAATGAGCAATACTATAAGGCCTGGTTAAAAAGCTTTTCATAAAAAAGTGTTAAGTGACCAGTCATTGTAGAACTGTTTTGAATGTTAAACTATTCGAATATTGACCAGTCACTGTTTGACCATTGGCTATAATTCAATGTGAGTAATGGACATTTCTGCTAAGCCCCACCTCCTCCATACTGTTGCTAAGATTTCACAAATAAATCATACCGTAAAATGTATTTAAAAATGTGCCAAAATCAGACCTACAGAACTCAAAGTAAGAGTATACAACTATATCATACACTCATTGACTGAGTGACGATTACAATTCTGACAGAAAAAAAATTGGAAATTTGAAAAAAAAAAAAATTGTGCAGGGACAAGAAACAAATATATTTCTATATTTGGCCTAAATTAAGTCTCATAATGAGAGCTACTGTAGATTGGATTAAATTTATTTGGTGTAAACGCTGCAAGGATAGCCACAAAAGTCTAGATAAAGTGGGTGGTGATTGGGCAGTTCACCGGGAGACAATCCCCTACTCTTGTGTATACCCAGTGTATTGTGCTATTGTAACTTTTATTTTAGCCCTCCAGCTGAAACACAAGGAAAGTCAGCAATGGTAATTGAACTGGGAACCTAGATCTCCAGGGTTCAGCGCACACACAGTGGCTACCACCAGATTAGAATGAGCTAAAACTGCTCTCTTTGCTGTAGTTCAGTGTTGTAGTAGAGATCTGGTGCTCAAGTCAGAAGAAAATAAAATCATGGGGTGTTCAAAGGCTTTGAGCAGGTCTCTCAGAATGGAAGACAAGCCTTTTTAACAACCACCCAACAGTGCGACATAAATCCGATGAATATCTGATCAGAAAATCTGATGAATATCTGGTCAGATACTAGGATACTGGCAGTGTCATTATTCTGGATTTCAACCCCGGACTTTAGGAATGGAAGACAAGCCTTTTTAACAACCAACAGTACAACACAAAATCCGATGAATATCTGATCAGAAAATCTGTTAATATTTGATCAGACATTAGGATACTGTCAGTGTCATTATTCTGGATTTGAACTTTGGACTTCAGGAATGGAAGACAAGCCTATTAACTAACAACCTATAGGAATGGAAGACCAGCCTTTTAACTAACAACCTACAGTATATGTGCCACACAAAATCTGATAAAAATCTGATCAGAAACTACGATACTGGAATCATTATTGCTACCTGGATTTGAACTACGGAATCTGGGAATGGAAGACAAGTCTTTTAACCACCAACCTACAGTATAGTGCCACACAAAAATCTGACGAATATCTGATCAGATACTATGATACTGGCAGCGCCATTGTTACCCGGATTTGAACTGCGCACTCTAGGAATGACAAAGACAAGCATTTTAACAACTAACCTATAGTGCCACACAAAACCTGATGAATATCTGATCAGACACTAGGTTACTAGGCCTATTATAATTTTTCTGGATTTGAACCCGGGACTCTAGGAATGAAAGACAAATCTTTTAACAAGATCTGATGAATATCAGATCAGACATTACGATACTGTCAGCATCATTATCGTTCCCTGGATTTTAGATAAATAAATAATCATGCTCAAGTTGTAAGACCCTCTGCAGATTCCAGACATGCAGACCAATACATTACATTTATTTACGTACAACATTCTTGAGCAGCTACTTATTTATACCACTAATGCAAGACATAGTGACATGAAGTTTACTACAACAACACATCAGGTGTTGTAAAAAGGGTAAAAACAACACATGCACAATTTCCTGGAATTATATTATTTACCCTATACACAATTTTATTCGGTCTAGTTTGAAACAGCACCACCAATGTCTCACAACTTTTCACTGGGCCAGCCTAGTCTGAGCAAATTTTGTTTTTTCCGGATACCTATCTTCTTTTGAGTACTTCGACAACCAAAAACACTTCAAGTTTTATGCTTTTTGTTTTCAAAGACTGGCCTAGGCCTCTACAACAACACGGTCGTGCACCAGTCACAGAGCACAGACAAACACTGGTAAAGCCAAATGCCTAGGCCTCTGGATGTCCCAAAGTGGTAGTTGCCAGGTTTTTCGAAAATTTTCTTTTCAATGGTATATTTCAATAATACTTAGTATAAATATACTTTATTTCAATGAAAACATGCTCTGTTTTTCTGCTCTGTAAAAACAACTTTTTTTTCATTGAAATGACATGCTGATTATTTTTTTGTATGCCATTATGAAAAACTGAAACAGGGGGACCATAATGGATCTCAAAGTTCTTTTGGGATTGCCCACACTCATAATATTTGAATACCTCATCCATTATTACTAAAGAAACTGTTACAAATTTGGAATACTTTCTTATTTTCACATTTTCTAAAAATGTGAGCCTGAGTTCAAAGCTCTGTGAACACCATAAAATATTATGTAACATATTTGAGTGATATGAGCCCATCCTTATATAATCATGATGATTCATATTACAATATGGGCACATCACATTTATTTGTCACATAAAATTTGAAGACAATGCTATTTTTATGTGACAAATTTTAGCGATGTGCCCACATATGATAATGGTGATTCATATTGGATTTTCTTCATTTCCATAATCTATTTTTCCACTGTTAGGTATATATTATTTAATAGAAATTGTTGACTTTTGCACTTACTGTATAATAACTATGTTTTATATCTATATTATTATTTAATTTGTGCGTTTAACTTTTACTTTCTTATAATGTAATGTAATGTATAATTTTTATTAATTGTAAATAAGATATCTCAAGGCCATAATGAAAAACAACATTGTATTTGTTGATTTGCGCTTCATGAATAAATAGTTTTACTACTACTACTACTACTACCACTACTACTACTACTGCAATATGGGCACATCACATTTATTTGTCACAAAATTTGATAGTGTAAACAGGGCTTTATACATTTATTGAAAAAAAGCTTCTTTTATGTTGACAAATTTTGAGTGATATGATCTCATATATTGTATGATCATGATAATTAATATTGAAATATGGGCACATCGCATTTATTTGTCACATAAAATTTCATAGTGTAAACAGGGCTTTATACATTTATTGAAAAAAATTATATTTTTATGTGACAAATTTTGAGTGATATGATCTCATATATTGTATGATCATGATAATTAATATTGAAATATGGGAACATTAAATTTTTTTGTCACATCAAATTTGATAGTGTAAATAGGGCTTTATACATTTATTGATGACAGTGTTCTTTCACAAGTTCAATGGCATTTACACTAGTCAGTGACTAATAGATAACAATGCTCTCAAGGCAAATCATTATACTCAAGCTAAACGAAGTTCAGTGACATATTCATTAATTTTTTTTTTTTAAAGAAATATTCATTTTTATGCAGCAGTAGTGCACTGACGGTAAAATGTAAAATTAAATTTTTATTCAAAATTATAATTGTGGTGGGCGGCGAGTTTGCAAAAGAAGGAATAATAAAATTCTAGCCTCAAGCCATACAAATAAAAAATAATACAGCATTATGACCGGCTTTATTACATACAGGTATATATGAAGTATGATTAATTAATTATAAATGCTGCACCTCTACCCTATCATTCTGCTAAAAGATAATATCAAAGATTTACACACAGCATGTAATTCAAGTGTTAAACAAAATTTCTTTTTCTGATCAAAATCGAAGAAGCAGTATATCAAATGGTGTTATACTAGAAATGACATATTTACTCCATCATCAATTTAACATCTTATCCTGACATTCAAATATATTAATGCTTTTGTGCATAATTAATATTGGGTCTGTAAGATGCTATTGAACACCATATTCTGTAACATGTACGTATCTATTATTGTCATCTTATTTATATAATGAACATTTTTATTATTTATGAATTTCTTCTCAACACCTTAACTGCCAGACCGTATTTTAGGTTCCTTCCAGAACAAGCAAATATACTTTAAAAAAAAAATTCTATCTAATCATATATCAAATCATTAAAGGGTGTCTAATCTACTGTATCTGCCAAGTGCAAATTTTCTCATCCGTTTTTTGCATGGGTTTGTACATGTTCAGAGGGTACCCCACTCGTGCAATCGAACGTACTGCCGGCACGGTAACACAAAAACATCCATCCGTTATTTGTATGTTATCATCTAGGTGTATTTTCCCAAACTACCAATCATTAAGTCTGTGGTTTTACTATGTATAACAAAGAAGTAATAAACGCTAGAATATTACGCAGATTTTGACGGGTATAGTCATCCTAGCGCCCTCAGTAACACCATCTAGGAGTAGTATACTTGTCACTGGCAGTCAACGTGTTAAATTTTTACTTTATAATGGTAATGGTAATGGTGGGATATTTGTAGTGCGCCTTCCACAATAAAATCGTCTCAAGGCGCCAAAAAAGGTAGGACCATGAATTTAAAAAAATTAAATTATATTATATCTTATATTAAAGAGCCTATATTAATCAGAATATTTTTTTTATTTTATTTATTATAAATTGAATAAATATAAATAAATGAATAAAGTAAATAAATAAACAAATAGAAAATAAATAAGTATTTATTAATATATAAACTTTATGTTGAAGCTTGTTTACATAATATATTCACATGGTCAGCTAAATTGAAATTTATTAATGAATATAAAATTGTTTATTTTTTACAATCTATATATTATTATCTGTTTTTATACATTTCCACAAAAATTTTTAAATTTTGTTAAATATTTTTGACAATTATCATTAGAAATTTAAAAATTGCACTAAAATTGCCTCACATTCATACATAATTTTAACTGTATAAAAAAAATAGTATGGTAATATTTTATATAAATTTTATGTACACATTATTATTTGTATTTTATTTTGTTGAATGGGGGTTGAAGAGCCACGTAGAAAGCGACTTATTTTACTATTGGCAATCTGGTCCACCTCCTGAAAACATTTTTAATTCTCTTACTTTAGTGTATTGTTTTTTAAATAATGTATTTTTTATCAAGTGATGAAAAAGATGAAATGAAATTTGGTGAATTTACTTATGACCTTTGCTATCTAAGTTCAAGTGATAAGTTGCAAAGGTATTTCTATTAGAAAACAAATCACATCGAAAATGGAACAAGAGCACTAAATACCTGGAGTAATACTACCAAAAATTATTATTTGAAGCTGTGGTAATATTGATTTAAATGTAAAATAAATATTAGGCTTATTCTAGTTCTCATCTGACCCTGAAAAAAATGACATGGCATCTCTTGGTGTTTTTAATCCATCTCCGGATAAAACCTAAGTGGTATTTGTTCAGCTTCATTACAGCTCGTTTTATGTTTACACATTTTTTTTTTCATATTCACGCTGATCAAAATTCCAGCGATATTTATTTTGATATTAAAATTTAAAAAAAACTCTATGACTGTGTAAAAAGGTATTATTTATATTGCAGAAAAAAAAACCAAGTTCTACAATCTCAAAAATTAAGTTTTTAAGAATTACTGTTTTACATGTGATGTATCTTATCCTACTGGAGACATTCCAACATGAACAAAACATAATTCACTCAGCGAATACATTCCTTGGTTGATTGAAATATCTAAACATCAGATTTTGTTCATATAATTTAAATAATAATTATTCGTAAAGAATCTGGGCAATGAGTCGATTAATCTAATTACATCACAACACAATGGTAATTAACCTTTCTTTCGCAATCATTATTGGAAGATTTTATATCATTTTCGGCATTTATTATGACTTTCTCCTTGTTGACTGTGATTGGAGAACTCGGTTTCCACTGCAGCTGTATTCTTTGCTAATAGAGGGAGCTGTTTTTAATTATGTTGCTTATTTTTGCACAATTTCCTTTAGAAAGGACAAATACTCCCTAAAATTAACATTTTGAAATGATATACTATCTGTCATGAGGTGGAAAAAAAATGGAAAATTTCTAAAAATATCTTTTTATTTTAATTCCTAACATTTTCCTTCACAATTGCAATCAGTGAGTGGATAATTATGCCAGAAATATTAAAAGCAACGCAAGTACTAAAAATAATCTAAGAAACCAAATTAATAATTGTTATTATATACATAATAATATATAAATATATAAAGTATTAAGCAATACCTTATACATTTTGCATTTATTTTTATCTTCAATTGTATGTCTTCATGCCACAATTTTGTTGGCTCGTTCATTTCAAATTGAAAACTAATCAGGCAGAAGTAATAATATAATTATGACGGCAACGTCTCATTCGGTTTCTAATAAGCCAACATCTCTTCCTCTTTGCCAGCTTTGCTGCCTATAATGAGTAGCTTTGGATACCATTGTAAAGCAACAACCAAGATGTAGAGCAGGGTTCTCAAATGGCGGCCCGGAGGCCATTATCGGCCTGCGAGTGCATATCCGGCCTATAAACACAAATCTAAAATAATTACTGTATTATAGTCAAAACCACAACCAGGCCTATTATTGTAGTATTTCACGCTACATTATAAATGTTATTTTCCATGTGGGAGTGGCCACACTTGCTCTAGAGACTCGCTTTGCGAATTCACTTGACCAATGGACTTTCCAATTGGTTCCTCCAAACTGTTAAAACATACTCTGGTCTAGAAATTTTATGTGAATATTATAAAAAGATAAAAAAAAATTTGTAGAAATTAAAGGACCACAAAAATTAAAGGGTTTAAATTACCACAGTTGTGATTTAATAAATCTGTAGAGTGTCTGTTGCAATATTATTACTTATTCACTGTTCCGCCAGGCCCCCTTCATTAATTGCTTCTTTCAAACTTGGCACATGTTAAAATATAGTTGAAAACACCTGGTCTAGAAATTCTATATGACCAATTATGAAAAGATAAGAGACTTGTAGAAATTAAATGACCATGAAAATTAAGGGTTCAGATTA
>NW_022733874.1:12803-51897 GCF_011630105.1 Anneissia japonica | reverse complement strand
GTGCATGACCACACAGCTAACGATTTTATTAAAAGTAAAAAACAATCTTTCATTTCTATGGGTTTGGCCCACCTTTATAACAAATATATTCTTTGATTATATACCACCACTTATCCCCCTATTTTTAAATATTCAAAAATCTATATCTTATTAGCCGTTCTGATTACTTATTTAAACACCCCTTCTGTTTTTCCCTCAGGAGCCTGGCTTAAATGAAAAGCTAATAATCATACATAATACAAAGTATGCAATTTAGCTATTGATTTTTTCTCACTAATTTCTTTTAACCACCATACACATGGTATATATCATTAACTTTTAAAAAAATCCAACTAAATATAAAATACCAAATACTGCCGATAGAATATCTCCAGGTTGAATTATATTATTACACTAATACACTTGTTGTATTCATATATTCCACACAGGGAATGTGGTATATTGATATTGATTGTAATTCACATAATTTATGGCTAAGGACAAATTTCAAATTAAAAAAAAACAAAAACACTTTGTTTGCCTGAGGACAGAAGGAGTAGGCCTCAGATTTATGATTCATAAGCAGCCATCAACAAAGGCTCTTATAATTATTGTATGGAAATCATAAAACTATAATTAAGCATATTGTGATATATGCATATATACCCATGCACAATCAAATGATAGAAATGATACTTGAATAAAGAATATATGTGTACAAGTGGAATTGCATAAGGTTATTTGAATTATAACATAATTTATTGGATAGGATTGTATTTGGTTAGTGTTAAAACCAAGGATAACTCATGAAAGTCGTCCTAAGACGTATTTCCACGGGAGGTCCTCCAAATCCAAACGTTGGGAAATCACAATCCAATATCGTAATCAATTCCAATTCCAATCCCTCTCTTCAATGTATTTATGTGTTTTATATTACCTGTATTTTTATGTTTTTTTATAATGTAATGCAGTCAAAAAAACACTTCGTTTGCCTGAGGATAGAAGGAGTAGGCCTCAGAATTATGATTCATAAGCAGCAACAGAAAATAATTTTCATGAGACTTATATTTTAAACTAATGACGAATAAAGTGATCTATATCTATATGTCTAAATTCAGCCATTCGCTGCTGATTGCAAATAAATAAATAAAAGAATAAATAAACAATCAAAATGCTTCTTCTTGCAACCAAATAACAACAATTAAGATTTGTAGCTTATGCCAAATGGTGTACCAAAAGAATAATACAGTAGCAATAATTATTATCAAATGCGCCAAGCCAACATTCAAGACTTATTCAGATGCTACTAACCTTAATGAGGAGTTCATAGCGTGGTATCCTTTGCACAGGTTTAATGATCAGGTCATCGATACTTAACTTATCCTTGTTTTCCCTTACACGGTCCTATAAAAAAAGAAAAAAAAAAAAAGAAGAGAATGTAGAAGAATTAATTGATAATTAACACATTAGCTGCCAAGCTTTCTTTAAAAATTGTCGGTCATATGCTCATGAATAGAGGGCGCCATTATATATTAATAAATATTCTTCTTACAAAATGTAACGAAACACGAACAAACATATGGTACTTATTTTTAAATTACTGGTCAAGGTGGCTCTGCGAAATTGTGTTTTGGCAACCAACTACCAGCAAGTTTACATACGTTAACGAAAGTGCTATGTTTAGACAGACAGGTTTGACATGAACATATTGCCACCCTGAGTGAAAACTGTCCGACGCAAGTACACATCAGACAGCAAACACGTTAATTTGTAGATGAGCTAATCCTTCAAATATCCGAGGGAATAAGATAGTTACTTTTATATTCTTTATGAACTGTAAACTAAGTAATACAATGTTGTTAATACTTACGTCGAGGAACTTGTTGAATGCTGGTTTGGCCGACGCCTTTGATATAAGTTCTTTTGCACGACTAAAATTGTTTATAAATGCAGTATACGTATCTAACAGACTTTGTTTGGTAAACTGCAAAAAAAGCAGACAAGTACTTCAGTATGAGCACCTCTTTTGCTACCCCTGATTCTTTAACAGTTTGTGATGATTTAGCAACTAGCATTTAAGCAGAGATTTAAAAAAAAATTATTATGGACAGAGCGAAAGCATGCTGTCAAATATGCCCTGAATTACAATTATTCGTTGTTGATATCTCCTCTGTATATGAACATAGACACATGTATTCACATGAAATGATTGACTGAATAATGAATGAATAATTGTTTGCATAATGTGCTTTTGTATGACTGAAATATCATTTGGAATATTATCTATTGCAATTATTTCTAATGTTTGAGCATACTCATTTGGGTGAGGAAATATGTCAACATAGAGAAATAAAATATTTTCTTTCTCTAATATTATATGGTCACAATGAAATAAAATACTATTATAACATACAGGGAAATAAAGAAATCAGTAAAGAATTTTTGGCTTTTTTGCAACTGAATTTAGTGCCAAAGATATGAATTAAGTATTAAATAAATATGATTACAAAAATATTGGAAGTACTACATTTGATAACACATTTTTAATTAATAATAAGAACCAGTAAATCTTTTTTATTTTTCTTAATTTCCAATTTCAATCTCAAAATGTTGTTTCCTTATTTGAAATTTTTAATTCAGGTATAACACACACTATGAAAGGCTGCAATTGTATTACAGTTGAAAACAAGCATTTACAGAAATTACTAAAATATGGGTCTATACTTGTAAAAAAAATAATACTCAAACACACAGAAATGCACCAACCAAAATACAAATAGAATTAAATATTATTAGTTTTTTCAAAAACATTTTCTCTTAAATTTACTGCAGTATATTACTGTACTCTATTTTAAAGGTACATAATCGCAACTACTTCACATGGTAGAGGCAAGACCAAAAGAATTTTACAGTATATATAGTAAAAGCAATTTCAGCATTAGTTTTTTTTATTTTTTGAAAAAGAAGTGTAGGCCTATTGCATTCAAGACGGAATTGAAGAATGAAATTATTTGTGGAGGGAAGTAAACACAGCTTGCACCTGTAGCTGCTCTATTTTCACAGCCTCCATAATTTAAGGATGTCGAGGTTACATCAACTGGATTAAAACAATTCTTCCCATGTTCAAGGATGACAAAACACCTTAAAGCCAGACTTTGAATTTAAGGCCCTGTCCACACTTATCAAATTATGATTGACAAAAACATGACACATGCCTAAATATGGTCCAGATGACATCACACCATGACCATATATAGGCACATCATTATTATATATGAGCATGTATAACAGTTTTTTGTCGAAGAAAATTTGAGACAGCTTATAGAATTTGAAGTTACATAAAATGGAATAAAATAAAATAAAATAGATCAAGGATGACCTATGTTAGACTCTAAAGCCAAGCTATCAAATTTTATTTGAACAAAACATTTGACATGTCTAAATATGGTCATGATGACATCACACCATGACCATATATAGGCACATCATGACTATATATGGGCATGTAGTTTCTTGGCAAAGAAAATTTGATTGTCTGGACAGAGGTTAAGATTAAGGATGTTGAGGTTACATAAACTGGATTTTAAAAAAATCTTCACAGAAAAATGACCTTAATGCCAGACTATAAAATTATATTTGACAAAAATATGCAAGATGCCTAAATATGGTAATGACATGACATCTTGACCATAGGTATATCATATATGGGCATACAACGGTTTTTTTTTTTGTTTTTTTTTGTCAATGTGAACAGAGAGCTTAAGGATGTCGAAGTTAATGTACATAAACTGGATTAAAAAAATTCTTCCCATAATCAAGAATGATCTTAATGCCAAACTCTAAAGCTAGCCTATCAAAAAGCTGGATTCAAAAAATTCTTCCCCAAGTCATCCTTGATCATGAAAAGAAAACTAAATATGGTCATGATGACATCACATCCTGACCATGTATGGTACGTCATGACTATATATGGGCATACAACAATTTGTCAGTGTGGACAGAGCCTTAAAGGATGTCGAGGTTACATAAACTGATTTATACAAATTCTTCCCTTGATCAAGAATGACAAAACACCTTAATGCCAGACTCTAAGCACCTTTAACTAGGATCTTGCAGCTCATAAATTAGCATTTGCCTTTATGGCATGGAATGGCATCTAATAAACACATCCACCGTTTCATTCCACAACACAAGCTGAAATACCTTGTTTTAGTCGAGTCCTTGGACTGTACTATTATTTAATATCTTTGTAAAGTAATATTTTCATGCAATTAATATAATTTTTTCACATGTAATATGCTTCTATAATCACATTTTCTAGCATCATTATTGTTCATTTAATCTTAAGTTATATAATTTCTTGTCATAATCATGTATGAAAATATATTATATCTTTCTAGGTTTATCGAGACAGACGGCACTTTATAAGTGCTAAGTTCTAACTTTCGTTGAATAATTCTTGTTGTATTTTTTTTTCATTTACTTCTATATTTATTTTCATCCAATCAAGGTTCATGATATACATTATTTCTTTGTAAACTGTTTGTTAATAATAGTTAATTTCAAATTTTCATTTTTGTGAACCTAAAACATAGGGGTTGTAACTACCTTTCTATGTTTTAATCACTGTTTGCGATCCTTCTAAAGTGAATAATGATGCTGTATATACAGTTTATGATGTCATCATTCAATGACGTCACACGCCCTCTGTTGTTTGTTATACATTCCTCAATTTTGTTAAACGAAGAAGGGATTATAATTACCTCTTAAACGTTTCTGTCACTCTTAGCAATCTTTCTCAAATGAATGACGTAGTTGCATAAAGTTTATGACGTCATGCCCCATCTCTTCATTATTTTAATTAGGTGATATTTAATTTTTTTATATTTACATTAAAAAATATAAAATAAAAAAAATAATTGAAATACATTTGTAAAGCATACTGGCTCTTCAGGTAAACACCAGCAGTGATTTTATTGAGGGATCCCGTCTAGAATGACGAAAAAGACGGATACTACAACAGTAACAGTTTTAATATTATATTATAGTACCATTTTGTTGTATTTTAAATCAGACCCGAGATAATTATATATTTTTTAATGAATTCTCATTAAAGTCATGTAAAATGTTATAAAAATATTATAAAAAGTACCTCAGAAAAGTCAACTATTTTGAACTCATATTCTTTTTATCAAAATAATTAACATTTAGTATTTGTTGCAATTTTCTTTTTATAGTTACTGTATTTTGACCAAATTTAGTTTACAATGAAAACATAATAAACAAATGTAGTCTTCTTATGGAACCAGATAAGAAGTTATCTTAAAAGTTCCATCCAGACTATCAAAATTTCTTTAAGCATAGGTATGTCACATGTTTTTGTCAAATAAAATTTTATAGTCTTGGACAGGCCTTTAGAAAAAGAAGATGCTATTTCAAAATAATATGCTAATGATAAGTAAGATATGATATTCAAGATAAATGACAGTTTGGCAATGGTCATGATGCGATCACCACCATGACATTATTTAGGCCTGTTGATAGTCAGGAGAGGGCATTAACTTAGAATATAAGTGCATTGTGAGTGGATTTCCCGCATGATTAAAAATTGTAACGTACTAGGTTTGGTCTACAGGAGTTTGTGCAGGTCATTCTATAGAAAAAGCCTCTTTATGGAGAAAGTGTACCTTTTCGGCAAGGTTTGCCGTAGGTTGAAACTAACTCCGGCTATATAAAATTGATTAGAAGATTGAAAATGTTATTCTTGTTAATGAATATATAAGGATTACTACTATGTCCATTTTTATTGATTTAATTTACGTTAATTTACTTTCATAGTTTATGATTAATTCAAATTGTTTAGATATTTATTTGAAAAATATATTATATGAAATAATATAATCGTTTATATAATAGTTTATAAGTAATTTATAATAATATTTGATATTTTAAAAATAAAAGCAAAAAAATTTAAATATGTTAAATACAGACACAATGTATACACATGCCTAGTTCTAGAGTCCAGTTAAAATATGTAACTATGTATCGAAATGAGATATTTATATAAATAGTTAAGCGTAAATATGTATTTAGTAAAATAAATTAAATTCAACGAAAATCTGAAAGAAGCACAGGAAGAAGAATAATAAAGAAATTTGGAGCGGCTGAAATATTTACCGAAAATAAACAATAATAATAATTTTGTCATTATCACATTTTTATGTAAATTTGTTGGCACTAATCGTTAGAGGTGAATGTGCCAGCAGCCTACACGTTCCATATGCAGTATTCGACATCGAAGACAAGATTTGATATGCTAATGATAAGTAAGATATAATGATATGCAAGATAAATAACAGTTTGACAATGGTACGTCTTTATAACACCTGTGACTTAAAACGAGCTCTGGAAATTCAATGTCAAGTTGTAAACACTTTGCCTCATTTGCATAAACACTCCCCTGAGATATCTGCAAAGCTTCAATATTAACCAATAACGAAAAGTATTTTCCATACAGATGCCAATACATATACTTAATTGAGCCATCAAATATTTATAGCTGAATAAAAAGGGAAATATTATTTTAAAATATTTCAATGTATTTTAATATATATTTGAATCTTTAGACAAGACTTTTTTAATTCCTTGTTTCGCGTACTTATTTTTTTAAAGATCATCGGAGAAGGGCGGAAGAAAAATAAAAAATTAAATTTTGTTTTCTTATTTCGCAAACAGTTTTGCCAAAATCATCCAGACGGAGGAGAAAATAAAAATTTTATTGGAGAATGTCAAACAGGATGGTTAAATGCTTCAAATTTATATAATTATAAAGAAATATTATACATATCTAATCTTTGGAAATTTCTGAAATTTCCACTTTTTTGTGGCGGCAGGTGTGCTAATCGGCCAAAAATAAAACTTTATATTCATTCAAAATCATCAATATCTGCAGTCGGCAGGTTCCCTAATTAAGGTATAAAAAAAGTGTTGCCTTATTTACAACAATGTATATAACTGTCGGTGTGTGTGTGTCCGTCTCTGTATCTGAAAGGGAGTGTGCGTGGGTGTGTCTATGGTAACTAAATTCAAATAGTAATTATTAGTCTGCAAATCACCAATTTTTTTTTTCTTAATTTCATATTTATTTAATTGTGAGGGGAAAAAAAAAAGGAATTTTAGGAGACATATTTTGGTAGTGGCAGATGTGATGCATAAATATTTTGCCCCGGAATATGTTCAATTTTCCCACAGTGGTGATATCACTTAACAAACAGGCCAAATATATAACTTTGTTACAAATTCAAAATCATCTATGTTACCTCTGTAAGTTAAAGGTTTGCAAACTTTGTGTAAAAAAGGCTTCCATACATACTTCTGTAATACAGAATGTTGTTTAAATGTATATTTACTATATATAGTACAATGTTTTACTATTTATTTAATTTTTTAACATTTTTTATTAAACTTCGTTTACCGAAGGTAACTGACCCAAAACAGTGGTTAGCTGACAATCATGGAGCCATTGCGTAAAAAAAAACACAACAAGATACAACACAAATGGCAAGACAAATAAAATTCTAATATACAACAATATATTAAAATATTAAAATTCAATTAAAATCAGTGTATTAAAAAAAATATACATACGAAAATATGATATTATTGTTGATATTGTAATTTAAGAATGTCTACCAAATTATATTAATGGGTAAACCTTTGGAATCACTCCTACCTATCAAAGAAGGGCACAGACTGGTTTCGGCCAGGAGGGGGAAGGGATGCGAAAAATGGGAATGTGGAACTAATTCCCAGAACCTGAAACGAAATCCCTATTATAATGAAAACTTACTGTTCATTTTTAGTATTTTAATCCACTTTAAAGTGGGACTAATTTGCTGCTATGCAATTAGATAGGATGTACATCCACACCCTCTGCAAACCCCCAGCTTAGGCCCATGTCATGCTAGCTTCAACTATAAATATTACACATACAAAACCAGGATTCTGGCATGCAATTACATCAACAATTAATCACTTGAATCAATAAATTTCATTGGCATTTATGAGGCATCAGTCAATTGATAGAGAGGTGAAGAATTCTTAAGTGAAAGTGTTGGTTTGTTGCAATAAATGACAGTCAGCAGTTGGGTGAATGGTCAGAAACGTGTGAAACCTCCTTCTATGAAGCCAGTTCACTACTAAAGTGAATTTATTTGCGCAAAACAAAAGCGTTTTAACTTGTCAGTCTGAGCCTGCCCCTATATCTGGCTTGAAGATAAGCTTCAAATGCTAATTACAGTATTATTTTATCAAAGGTATGAAAACCCACTACAAGACATTATAAACAACTTCTTAAGAGAAGTGTTCAACAGAATTCTAGGAATGTTCGGTGTTCTGTAGATTTGGAATACCTTGAAGATGAGGCTCAAAAGGCAATTGTTTGTCAAACATCTGAAAACCCTTTGCAGGATATTATAAACAACTTAACAGAAGTCTTCAACAACATTTTATGCACATTTACAACTGTGCTAAGTTTTGGAATGCCTTGGTTGTTGCCGGCATGAGTCAAGAACTCTTCATGTCTGAAGACGAGGCTGAAAAGCACTTGTTTTGTCATATACGTGAGAACTCCTTTCCAGAACACTCTAAACAACTTCTTGACAATGAGATAAGTTTTACAACAACATTTTAAACTATATACTGAAGTATGAAAATCCACTCTATTTCTGAATGTCAAAAAACACCATGTCTTCACATTGAAGACAGAGGTTGAACGATTTGTGCATTTCCTAACTTTTCAGACTTACAATTTTCTAAATGTATACATCGCTGATCCATACATCATAGACGAATGGCGTGTACGTACTGCACACTGCAGATACTGTTCTATCTAGTCTTATTCATAATTGTTTGCCAGATTTCTGCTCTGTCCACAAAATCAACTGTTTTATGGCCATATATAGTCATGATGTGCCTATATATGGTCATGATGTGATGTCATCATGACCATATTTAGGGATGTCACATGTTTTTGTCAAATAAAATTTGATAGTCTACATAGGACTTTATGCGATGTACCATTATGCCAATAATACTGCAGAGCTTCACATTTTAATTCCACAGGTCTTTTATAACAGACCTATGGAACACATACTCTTGGTGCAAGGGTGCTAGTGATGTGTACATTGGCACTGAAGCATACAAAGTAGCCATTCAAATTACATACTCGTGGTTGGAGAGAGACAAACCCAAGGAAGGAGTTAATTCAAACCCCAACCCGACGGTTGACATCCCGAAAGCACAATTACTGTACCAACAGCTCTTTCCTCTTTGGCAGCTGCTCATTCTTTTGTCCTAACTGCTCATTCTTCAGCAGGTAGATAAGCTGCTCATTATTTTGCACTAACTGTTCACTGTTAAGCACATAAAATTTGCTCATTATTTGCGCTAACTGATCATTCTTCTGCACGTACAAGCTGCTCATTACTTGCGCTAACTGATAATTCTTCTGCACGTACAAGCTGCTCATTATTTGTGCTAACTGATCGTTCTTCTACACGTACAATTTGCTCATTATTTGCGCTAACTGCTCATTCTTCTGCATGTACAAGTTGCTCATTATTTTGCACTACTGTAACTGCTCATTCTTCTGCACAAACAAGCTGCTTATTATTTTGCACTAACTGCTCAATCTTCTGCACGTACAAGTTGCTCATTATTTTGCGCTAACTGCTCATTCTTTTGCACGTACCAGCTGCTTGTTCCGCTATGTCAACCGTTCATTCTTTTGAGCTAACCACTCATTCCTCAGTACAAACTACTTAGTCCCCTTTGCTTTCATCATCAGCAAGTCTGATTTATTTGTTTGTGCAATAGCTACTGTTAGAATATTGCGGTTGGACCATTACTCCACATTTACTACCTCAATAAAAAAAAACCTTTGCTAGTCATTGAATATATTGGATTGGAAAGGGCAGCACTAGAGGTCATAAAGTCTATACAAATCCAATATTATACAAGCCAAGTAACTGATCAATCAATTATCAAGCTAATACAAAATAAATTGATAGCTTCCACCTTGCAGGGCCTCTGCACTGTAGGTGGTATGGAGAATTTTGCACTGTAAAAAGTATGATTTTAGAGAATTAAGCTGAGATAGAGGTCTCCCTCCAATTAAAGACTATTTTTGGGACCTGTGTGACTGGTCAAAATTATTATCCATTTTCTTTTAGCGGCCAGTACACTAACAAGCCAAAAATAAGTTTTTATTTTTATTTGAAATCACCATTGTTGGCGGGTGGCTGGTTCGTTAAACAAGGTATAAAAAAGTCTTATCATAAAGATTGTCCTTGAGAAAAAACTGACCATGCATGTGGTTAAATTTTAGATAAAGCAGCACTTTGTATTGGTCAAAATTAATCCAATGCAAGCTTGTGTTCCCAATATTATGGCTTAAGAAATTACCAGGATTTGAACCCAGAACCCTAAAAAATGTAAAGCATAACCACCAAGCTATACCCAACTGCTATTACTTACATCTTATATTAGGCGTGAAACCGCCGCCCGCCAATAACGAAAATTTCGGGGGAAAAAAAAATTAAATTTTTGGCCAATTAGCGTCCCTGCCGCCATGAAAAAATGGAAACGTCTGAAAAAAAAAATTTGTTTATCTTTATTATGCTGCTGCTGCTGCCTTGAAATATAAATTTCAAGCATTTAACTACTCAATTACCACCTTATTTTACATTCAACAATAACTATTTATTTTTATTTCCTCCTTTGTCTGGATCCGCTAAATAAGAAAACAACATTTTATTTATTTCTGCCCTCCTCCGACGATCTTTAAAAAACAAGGTATAAAAAGACGTCTTGCCCTAGTTAGTACAATGAAAATACGATTTACACACTGTGTACTGTATATATGCATTCAGAAATTCCACCAAGAAGAAACGATTATGGTCAAATTAAAGGAAGGTTGAGTCATTTCTGATCAAAAAAAAATATTGATGATATTGGATGCTGAACAATGAGAACAAATACTCACTGAGGATGTGAAGATATCTCCAATCTTCTGTATTTCGTTCCATTCTTTTACTCGCGGTTGCAGCTGGCGCAGAAATAGGCGATGATTATGTAAGATTTCAGGGACTTTGTAAAACATTATGTCGACGATGCTTGGGTCACATATCCCGGCATTTTCAGGACTTTTCAGGGGTTCATAGTAATTCTGAGAAAACGAAAAACATCTTTACATTTATTTATTCATTTCAAATTCACATAAAACACTTAAGTAAATAATATACCTATGTTAATACATATTAAAAAGGAGATGTTTTCATTTCACTTATTTGCCTCATCATGTAACAAAAATATAAAGATAACATAAAGAAAATGAGGCTGGCTTCCCAAAAAGAGATTCAAGATCTCTGAAGAGTGGGTCACCAAAATTTACAAACACAATTAAAAATAGCAATAGAATATTAAACATTAGGAATTATAGTACTGACTAAATTTATTATTGGCATATTGTTATTTTATTAAAGATTGCCAAGAAGAAAATAGAATTACAAAGACAAAATATGAACAACAGGGAATAAAGTGTAGTTGAGATGAAGAACACAACCCCACAAATAGTGCAGTATTTCCATAATCAAATAAAAATAATTACGATCAGCTGGTCTGTAGAAACCAATTTATTTATGAGAAAAGGTTGAATAATGTACTGAAGAATTATTAGGTGTATGTCAGTTTATGAAAATGAAGAGAAGAAAATACGATCACAAAATGCATCATTTACATAACAGAGAATAAAGACCGGTTACCTTATCATCGCTACACTGTTGCTATATACAGCTACAGCATTTTCTTTCTTTTTTTTAAACCTTTAACCTTTTTTTTAATTCTTGATTGCGTAGACATGCCAGAGGCAATCGGGATCACTCCCTGATTCAACTGGCCAATCAGCATCACCAAAGGAGTCGGCAATAGCATGTAGCGATTTTATGGAAACCAAGCTTTAGATGTAGTTGAGTTGAAGACAACCACATTTCTCGCGATTCACTTCATCTGTTCATTTTACAGTACCACGCCATAATAAGAGAATAGAAAGTTTTTCTTTTCCTTGTCGCGCTGCGAAACTCTCGAATAATCTCCCAACAGAACTTAGAGAAGCTTCTGATCACAATGTTTTCAAAAGTGCACTCAAGACTCACTTGTTCACCTTGTACTTCTAATCGTTATTTTTACCGATTGTGTGTCTGTTGTATGTGTTGAGTTTTTGTTGTTAATTGTTTAGACAATATAGTTGTGACGCGTGATTTCCATGGGTGTTTAATGCTGAAGTACATGCTGCCTCGAGTTTTTACCTAAACAATGAGACTTGGCATGCACGCTTTATAACAAGAAGGAAAAAGTGCATTATAAATGCTTGTACTGGTACCAGAATCTTACCAACCATATGATACAATGTTTCTATAATGTAATAAAAATAATTACTATCAGATACCTATCTCTGCAGAAACCAATTTATTTCTGAGAAAAGTAGACTACTGTACTGTCCTTTAATCACTGTAATACTAACTTCTTCGCGTAACAACATGACAATATTTTAAAGCATTGTCGAGACATGTGATATGCCTAAAATACGGTCATGATGACATTACATCATGAGCATATAATAATAGGCATATATCATGACTATTTATACTGTATGGCCATATGTAATAGTGTGGACAAAACTTCAGCAGTATGGAATGACTCACCTATCCAATTCATTACCCTTTCTATCAATCACATTATTGGAATCTAAAGGTTGTATGAAATATAAAATATAAAGCCCCGTTCAGACTACTAAATTTGACCCAAAAAAATGCCTAAATATGGTCCTGATGACATCACATCATCACCATATATGGGCACATCATAACTATATATGGGCATACAACAGTTTGGCAAAGAAAATTTGATAATCCGGACATGAGCTTTGAAAAGTGAATTAACCAGCGAATTTGATTTGTAACCAATGGTTGAAACAGTCCCTCTTCTCTTATCATATTAGAAGCTTTAAACTTTTCCAGTTGTACTGCATTGTGGCAATGCTTTAATTTTTCCATTTATTTTAGAATGAGGCGTCGCAAAGATGCCCTAAGTGTTCTGTCATTACCTCAGAGCTCTACACATATTTTCTTTTCTTCGTCTTACAGCTTTTGTAAATGATGTAATTAGCGAATTCTGACGTATTGGGTTGAATAAAATGGCTCCGCCCCAGTAAAAGAGCGTGACTAATGTTGGTAATTGCTTATTAAAACGACTGCAGTCACATGGCACAGACTGGAAGGGTTAGCTTTGGGAATCCACAAAGCTGATGGGAAAGGTAACTAACTTGCAATTGTGCTGAATTGCGTATGGGCATGTCCAAGACTACTTAGCCGCTGCGAAAGGCTATATTTTCAGATCATCGGGCTGTTGGATTCACATTATTTACACCCATCACTCAATCCTACAGTTGGTAGGTTTGTGGTAAAATTAACTGAAATTTGTAGAAATCTTGTCAAGGCGCGCATTCCCACACGTGTTGAAAAGGTATTCAAGAGCCAGTAAAAATGAACAAGGTCAGGTCAATGAAATTCAGTCTGGTTTAATGTATCATGAACTCAAAGAAACAAAGGGGATATACTAGATAAAGCAATGAACAATAGGATAGCATTATGCTATGAAATATTTAATCTCAAGAAAAATGTTCAAGGAACCTAAGCAGGGGTCCCAAGTGTCTCCGAACTTCTGGATATTCAAGACAGCCTCCCGCAATCCCGTAAGCAAGCAAGAATTTTCCAGAAAATAACACATCTCTCCCAAATTCATTTGCATGTTTTCACTTCTTTATTATCAATTGTGGCAAAAACAAGCAAAACCAGTCACTGGTTGCAAATTGTGTTTCAGAGATAATGGCCAAAACATACTGGAATGTCAAAATTTACTAAATCTATATTATTGCATTAAACTAACCTGTATATATCTATAATATATCTATACTATATATCTGCTGTTACTTTCTCAATTTTCAATGTTAAAACAAATATTTTTTAATGATTTGGTGATGGTTTCTGCCTGAGAAATGCCTGAAATCATAAAGTTTGAAGGCTGAATTCTCAAATATTATTCTTTAAACAGCTTTAGCTTCAACTGCCTGTAACTTCATAAGGAGATGTCAGAATTAAATGACTTTTTTACCATTTTTTAGCCCTAATTTTACTGTTTAACCCTGTACTAATAACCAGAAATTGATTTTTGCGATGAGTGACTGGTTTGGCTGTCTTTGCCACAATTGTCTCACGGTATCACTATTTGCAGCAGAATGAAATTAGATGCATTAAAAAAGCTCATTTAACCCGATATGTCGGAAGTGACTTCTGTCATCTTGAGACTCCTTCCTAAGTCTCTTGGAAGCTATGGGAATTTTCCATGGAAATTAGAGCAACCTCTTGGTTTCCCAAAAGAGATACAAACTATCTCCCGTACCCTAATAATTAATAAACAGATAATTCTTGCAATAAATCTACTCGAATCGCGATTTGTTTCCATATTTTCTTCTGTAATTTTTTTGCTAAAAATTATGAGAGATGTCTAAATTTGGTCATGATGACATCACATCATGACCATATATAGGCATGTCATGACTATATATGGGAATATAAGTTTTTGTCAAATAAAATTTGATAGTCTGGACAGGCTATGTTATGTGCCTTCTATTAAATGCTGCTGTTCTGCATTGTCAGTGCTTTTCTCTCCTTGTCCTAAACTTTTCTTTTTATTTATTTATTCTTTTATTTTTTTCTTTTTCTATTTTTTATTGTAATGATGGCCAATTTCTTGTACGAGCATAGCTCATGTATTGGTCTCCTCCCCCCCCCCCCCCCCTCTCTTAAATTTATGTTATTTATCTTACATTTGGTGAGATAAATCCTGAGCTGATGCTTAATTAAGAATGGCTTATTGGCTGAAGAGTTAATACAATTTGCCAATCAATAATTAATATACATAAATTATGTAATAAATTTAGAAGAAAGAGTATTCGCAGAAGTCATCCATAATTGAGTTCTCGGGTTAAACTGCTTTCTAGAGCACATTTTCACATATATAAGAGACTACAGCAGGCTTGTTGGTTCAACAATAAAATGCCATTTAATAGTCCCTATAGTGTTGCATGGGTTATGCTTTATTTCTTCTTGCTGTGTCCTAGGCAGGTCTTACTTAAATGTATTGAATTCTTGGTGAATAGTTTAAGTATTATTATTTTATTTCCTTGTTTTAATGAACTATGTTAAGGTTTGCTTATAATTTGTACAATAACCTTTTTTAAATTTGGTCTACCGCTATTAAAGACCACTTTTAGGGACAGGAGTTTCTTTAAATTGGAGATGGTCTATAATTGCAAAAATTGGAAGGGTATTTTAATGGAGGGAGTCTTGTATACAACATATTCGCTAAATTTGAAATGAAAATTTCCGATAACCTGGCAATGACCACCAGACTGGATGACTCCCAGTGAAAAGCTGTTTGACATTGGTTCTGCTGTTTCAAATTAGAATCAATGAATTGGTGTTAGGCCTATGAAACAACTTTAAAATAGCCCATAATTACCCAGTCTTACTAGGCGCACGGAAGCTAGCTCCTGGGCCCACACCAAGGCTTCAATTTGTTGGATCCCACTAAGTGCCTTAGGTTAGACCCCAATCATCTCCGTTAGAGGTTATCAGACCTCCACCCACTAAAAAGTCTGTGAGATGTTGGCGCCGCTGTTTCAAATTGGAGCCGATAAATTGGTGTAGGCCTATACGAAACAACGTTAAAATAGCTTAATATTACCCAGTCTTTTCTGGCCCCACACCAGGGCTTCAATTTGTTGGATCCAGCTTGTGCCCTTAGAACCCTCTCGCCTTCGTCAGAAGTTATCAGACCTCCAATCATTAAAAAGTCTGTGGATCTGATCATTACTTTGTCAAACAGCTAGAATCTATTGTTATTAAAGTGCACATTTTTTTTAATATTCCAAAAAAAACTACGCCTTCATAAATTACAGCTATGACAATTGATTATTACTCATCATACTGCTACAATGGGTGTGGTTGGGTATATTGCAGTTGATACTGCAAACAAAAGATCATTTTAATAATAAACTGTGAGGAAACGATTTACTGCATTAATGAGAATATTGTGTTTTTTACAGTGATAGAAGCAGAGCGTAGATATTTTTGTTCTCTTTGTTTCAATTTTTCTATGGGAATTTCGTTTGTAAACATAAAATTCTATTGGTGAGTGTAAACAGTGTAGTAATGGGATGATAAAATGCTTTCAATTTAATAAGGAAAAAACGTCTTATTTTTGGAAATTTCAAGGCAGCGGCAAGCGCAATAAAAATAAAGAAAAACTTATTTTATTTCCCTTTTTTGTGGCGGTTGCGCTAATTGGAAAAAATCAGAACTTTATTTTTATTCAAAATCATCATTATTGACTGGTGGCAGATCCACTAAACAAGGTATAAATAACATCTCATTTAAAGTATATAATTATAGATTACTTAAATTTCATATATAATTACTTTGCAGGTTGTGACTGGAGACTTCCAAAACAGAGAGTGGAAAATGTAATATTCTCTTTGTTTCAATATTTCTTTAGGAATTTAGTTTGAACTAAAATATCTAAATATTTCCATTTATTTAAAGTATTAGTATAATCAACTTACAGGTTGTGACTGAGGATTTCTAAAACCGGGAGGTGAGGAATACAGTGTGAATTGAGTGTAAAGCATGTCATTTTGGTATCAATTTATCTTTGATATAACTTCTTATAATAAATTTGTTGAACCATTTTTCCATGAATTTTATCTTGTTATTTCATTAGAAAATAAAATATAAAATTGAATGAAAAAATAATATTCTTGGACAAAGCGACATTGAACCATCTTTTTGACATCAAGGCTGACTCAAGTAGTGTCATATGACACTACCCGATGCAATTTATCGTCGCGTACACCTGTGTGAGTTGAACATGGACGAGGGGTCAGATTTCCCTGACGGAAGCAAAGTGGGCATGGTCGAGCTTCGATTAAAAGATTTCGAAAGTGATCCAGAATTTTGACAATTTAGGGGTTTCAAAGGCTTACTTAATCGATGTAGATGTAGAAAATACATATAATTTTTTTTTCTCCCCGGCGAATTGTGCTTTTCCTCCCCGACGGGGAAAGTCATGAAAATAATAGATGACTGCTTTATTACTTGGAAAGTGATATTTATGATGATATGATAGATTTATTCTTTATTTTTACAATAGGGGAAAGTCATGAAAATAATGGATGACTGCTTCGTTACTTGGAAAGTGATATTTATGATGATATGATAGATTTATTCTTTATTTTTACAATACTGGTTTTGAAAACAGATGAATTACATTGACTGCAGAATTCTCAGAAAAAAATAATTAATTACATTACAGTGCTAAAGAATACTTAAATTTAAACTCATTAAGAAACCCATAAGTAAGCATCCTATGGATACTGCTGGACTCCTGTAGATTAACCAGTAATCTTTTCAGCCCGGAAGGCTTTCTTCAATTTTCTTCGCCTGACAAATCTCATTCACATTTTCAACTATAAACCGTTCCACGATCTTTACTTTTTATCTTCTGTATGCCATCTAAAGTTCAATTTTATTACATACTCGCTGTAGTTAACATGCCAGACGTCTTCTTCGCTGGTTGGCATTAACCCGTAACGTATCAGCATCGATAATAGCGCAGATTCATTCTGGTTTCAGGCAACGCATAATTTTCTGGGTTACTCCAGGGCTTAAATCCATTTGACAAATTTAGTAGGTAATTAAGAAGTGGTTCAATATTCCTACACCCAACAGACAATGTATGTTAAGGTTCTATTTATGTGTGCTCATCGAAATACGATGATGTAAACTTTTATATTACGAAGATGACAAAAAAAACTATAACCACTCCATCGAGTGCATACCTTGCGCCTGAATACCAAATAATACAACCAGTTATGGCCGATTCCATTATTTTCTTTTTTGCAAAAAAAGAGTTTAAAAAATTTTAAATTTCAGTGACCTTGACCTTTGACATTTTATTCCCAAAAATGTAATAATCTCTTTCTTAAATATTACAAGTTTGTGCCATTCTAATTTTATGATGATACATTCTTTAGTATACTTTTGCATAATCTTTCAGACAGACAAAGAGGTGAAATTAATCTCCTTGGTGATGGGAGGTGGGGAGGGGGGTGTACAACGAGAGGTACTGTACAGTAATAAAATCAGGACATCAGGTGTGTATTTTAGGGATAGTTGAATTCTTAAGGTAAAGTTTCTATCAGCTACAGGAAATAAACTTACCATTCCTTTTATTTTTGCATAATACATCTCATTGTATACGTAATGCTAACTTTGAAACTTACTCCAAGAGTTTAATGTAAAATTAACAATAATCATTATAGTTACAATCATAAGCTTTAATATTCATGTCACCATTATCATCATTTACATTGAAATTATTATTAATATTAATATTATCGCTATCATTATCATCCATAATGATATCAACATTTATCATTGACAATTTAATAGCATTATTATTTATATATGACAGAAAAATGAAATTCAGAACACCAGTCATAAAGTGAGCAGATCATGTTTCATTTAATAGCATAACTTGTCATAGAGGTCAACTCTCCATCTTATCATGGGCAATCAACCAGCCCCATGTCATGGCCACCTATCACATAGTAACTACAAAGGCAATTATAATGTATTACATGTGCGCACATGTAAAACTTTATGTGCGCACACATGCAACCTACCTTCACTAGAATTTCCAAACTTTGCACGTATGACTGCTCCGTGTGTAACATCGTGTTGGCAACCTGCAGTCGTATGTCCTGAGGGAACAAGAAATAAAGATTGTTTTTATATAGTAACACAATACAGTACGTGATTGTATTTTTTAAGACAGCTGCTAGAAGGTGTTGAAAATGTTTGACTTTGGGCAAACGTAATTACAGTAAAAACCACGTAATTATGTGCTAGGTTAATCTCTGGTTGTACGTGCAATACGTATGGTAATGGAATGCATTTCCCTATGAGATTGTGAATTAAGCTGTTGCTCTTATTCTTTACACATTTAATATTATATAATGATATTAAATAATAATAATAATAAAATAATAATAAATAATAATAATAATAAATAATAAATAATAATAATAATAAATAATAATAAATAATAATAATAATAACCTATTGACTATGTTTGCTTTCTTTTCTTTATTAGAGGTATATCTAATGAGCTTTAGATATAATAGTCTTTAACTGTTTAGTTTCTCCTGGGCTATATGTTGTTGCATAATATTAATATATTTTACTGTATTGTATTGCATATTACAGGAAACAATTATATATAAATTAAATCTAATATATAGCCTATATTTAACTCATACATCCGGAAAGAATGATTTCATTGACTACTGTTAAACTGAAGTTTAAGAATTTGGATTAAGAATTACCTAACATTCAAGCAGTGACGTAACAACAAAGTCGTGGGGTTCGGGGATGAAAGTGTGTTGCGGCCTATGAACTTCAGTAATGTATTCACTAACGTAAGAACATATGAATATTAAGACTGAAAAAACTGCATTTTAAAGGCAATAGTATCGTTAAAAGAATATACCAAAATTATATTTTGTAATTAACTATAACCACAGAATCAACTTTAATTTTGACACTCCGTTGACTCCTGGGGAATGGAGAGCCTGAGGTTTCGCTCCCCAAGAGCCCATAGGTGGCGTATCCCAACGCATAGAAAAGGAGAAGAAACTATTTTATATCTGCATTCTGTTATTACTAAATAAAAAGTTATCAAACAGTCGATTCAGTAAGTGAATAAATCATAACCATTTTCTTTCTGTTGTTATGGTTCAGTGACAGGCATTTTCGTAATTGGCTGGTATTCTTCGACATGTATGTTATAGAGCTGTATGCATGCTCCATGTAACAGGTGCAAGGGAGTCTTTTTTTAACAATGGTATGTTACAGTATAAGAACAGGACTCAGTAGGTATTTATTCCTTGCCCTAGCTATAAGATTTTACACATACCGCCATACATAAATGAAGTTAAGTATTGCTCTTGAATAAGCAACACTCATAAATAAGAACCACACTAAACTAGAAATTGCAAATGAAGTACAACTGCATATATATGTTCTTCGAACAAAATTATTTATGCGAGTCAAGTGAAAATAATGAATAATAAAAATATAACAAATAATATGAAATACGACCCATTATCTATATTAAAACACTTCTCATTGGGTAACAAAGTCGTAATAACCATCCTAGCTAGTCTAGGCCTAGAGTAGGATAAGGCTAGCGCGACATGCGGACGTTGGTACGTGTTGGTTAGTCTACAAACGTCACCTAAAGTAATTGATTTTACCCGGCAGAATGAAAGAAGAAAACTCCGCTTTTCAGTCGTCTTAGGCCCTTGTTTTTTGACAAACAATGACCTTTCAGAGGTCAAATTGCTGTCAAGAATATAAATTGGCACCTTCGCAGCAACAATATTTTGTTTCTCCAAAAGCCTCTCTTTTAGATTTTAATTTGAATGCTATGGTGTAATATTACCCTGACAGTCAGTGTTTCCTTCAAGTCATTACAGCAAACAAAACAGATCAGAATTACTTCTAAAATTTCCACCCCCCCCCTCCTTTTTTTTAATACCTTACTAAATTCTAATGAGAAATTTATGACAATAATTGCATTACAGACAATAATAACTAAATTAATCACTAAATTAAAACGCTTAGATGACGGGTGTTACTCCACAAGGTCATTATAGCAATATTATTACTAGTTAATTTGACTGAGGTCAAACAAAATACTGTATCTCTTCTCCCATTTTTGGCTACCTCCCAATATATATAATAACAAGAAAACATTTTCCCCCATCAAATAAACAGATTTTATTTTTATTTTTACAAAGATTTTTTTTTATAAATTCTCTTTTCTGAAATGTGTGAAAATTTCTTTTTTTTTTATAAGAACACATTTTATAACACTGGTGATGAAATTGCTTAAAAATTAAGAACAAAATATCAGAACATTTTGTGTCGGAGGTAAAATGTCAAATGAGGTTTAAAAAAAAATCTTTAATAATTGTACATTATTTGCAGTTGACTTTACTATGTAATATCATCTATAATACAGTACAGTATAGTAATAACGTTCTGCAGTACAATAATAATTTTTTATGTTGAAAAGCGTGTAAAAATAACAACATTTTTGAGCCTGGAATCGTCAAAGACATATCAAAGAACACAGAGGTTGGGCAAAATTTTACTGGTTCTTATTTTTTTTAAAAGTGCAGAACAGTTATCATATCAATGACAACAACTAGATCCACTCTCAAATAAAACAAAAAATTAAAAACAAAATAGCAAATATATTATTTACAATGAGTTGTTCCATATTCTATCTATACAAATTTCTACATCTCATTTCTATAACACAGAATGCTTATAAACGCAGGTGCTTTCAGAACCCGTATACAATTAACCTTCAATTCTCAGGCACAATTGTTTTTCTTAAGTTAGAAAAAAAAAATCCTCAGCAACAATGAGCTTGATTTGTAAATAAATTCTAATGAGAAATGTATGACAATAATCGCATTATGGACAATAACAACTAAATTGAATCACTATAATTAAAAAGCTTAAATGGCGGGTGTTACTCGTCAAGTCATTATAGCCATACATTAAGGCCTAATTAATTTGACTGATGTCAGACAAAATATCTCTTCTGTTTTTGGCTACCTCCTTTTATATATAACAAGAAAACATTTTTCCCACCAAATAAACAGATTTATTTTTATTTTTACAAAGATTTTTTCTTTTTATTTTAAAAGTAGGGTGGATAAAATGGGGGAGGATGAGCAACCCAGTCAGGGCCTCTCTAAATCTTTAAAAAAAAAAAAATTAATTAATTAATATTTTCTAATTTAGGGCTAGTGCCTTTTCATTTCTCTGTAATCAAATTTTGTACATCAGCCCCAACTATGGTAGGACTGAGATGGTGGTTAGTAAAACAAAATTGTTTTTATCTGTCTCATTTGTATTGAACTTTTCAGGGAGAAATAGTGAATTAAATTTCTGAGGGTTTTCAAATTTGACCATAGACAGACTATGCCTCAGGTCATCTGCAAATGAGGTGCTATACGAAATAAGAACTGTTATTATTATTCACCTCGTAATAGTATTGTCACCGAATTTCATGCACGGATAACCGAGAAGACCTACGTGATATACTGGTACATGAATCTGCGTAAACACTAGTTCACTGAAACGTGAACTCAGTTAGAGTCTCATCGTTATTAGTACAGTACAGTAGTCTGTACAGCAAGGCTAGTGTCTCAATTATTGATGGTAATGTAGACTTATATCTAATGAATAATCCCTGTTCTCTTCTTCAAGTGCAGATTTTCCAGACCAAGATTAAAATGCCTGCGTGGGATAGCAGGCTGATTGCGCCATTAAACTAAGACTAAAAACAGCCTGTGTATATCTATACATCCAGCAGGCCTGAGAAGGTCTATGGATGTAATACAGTTTCATTGAACAATCCCACTGACTAAAACACTCCTCCTATTTCCAGAACAGCCTATAGTAACAAAGCTAACTGTAAAGTTTTCAAATGCAAATTGCCTGTCCTTAAGGTAGGATTAATCCAAACAGTTCAGGTAACACACAATAAAACAGTGAAGATTGCATTCCAGTAAATTATTAGTTAACATCCCGTTTCTCATTATATAATGATATATATCGTTATATAACTGGCTGTTGACAGGACCGGTGGGAGTGGGGAACCCCACTAGCATGTCAATCCGATCGTACAAAAATCTGCATAGACATTAATGTATATATTTTCTGCCGGCCACTTGCGTTTACATTTTTCCTGTTGTATCAAATTCGAATCACTTCCAGGATTCATTTGTGGCGATGTAGTGCCATATTCATAAGATTTTCATAACGACGCCATAGTGGGGCTTCAGTAGCCTAGACCCTTCATCTATGAAAGTCCCTCCCTGGGGCGGTCTATTTAGAATTCCTGGATACGCCACTGATTGTAAACTCTTCAATAATCGTCCCAATCATTAATGTGGATCTAGTAGAATTAAATCTGTTATCTGACGTAATCCCTTAAGACGGTTCTATTCTATATCCATCAAAACAAAAACACACGGTACTGCAGACCATATAGACGTTGATTACGTGCGTTTCTTAAAACACAGCATAAACAAACATGTCATTTCGCATTCCAATTCAGAAATTTTTTTTAAATATATGACATTAAGGATTTCTTAGAATCTAGCCTGTGTATCCCATTATACGATAATATAGTTTGTTTTTTCAGTTTCTTTTCTTGGAAAATATCACATCAAATTGTAAATTAAATAATTTTGAGATAATCTAAATGACTTGACACACAATTTTGAGATTAAAAAATGGTCTTAATCAGTTTTATCACCTTTGTAAAAACTTATTAAAATATAAAAACATTTATAAGTAAAGCAAATTAAACTTTTTTCTATAACAAAACGAACAAAATGTATACTTCTAATTCAAGATTAATGAAAAAGGGAACTAAATAAGCATTTTTTCTATGTCAAATTTTATACCTGTACCTGTAAGCCTATGTGTCTCCTGTTGTTTCAGACGACAGGTAACGCATGCCAAAAAGGTACATGTATGCCATTTTTGGAAAATAATACTGTATGCTCACGTATATTATGCAACCCGTATATAACATGACTCCCATGTTTAAGAAGAATTTTTGGACAATTTTTGTGTGTCGGGCGTACCAGACAACCCCCTGATTCATTGTCGGAATTCCTACTTTTTTTCTGCTTTTTAATGTCCTCATGCATATTTCATCTCCCTGGCGAAAGATGGAGCCAAATGCAGGCTAATCTTCCAAGTAATACCATTTTACGAGTCATCAAAATCTTACTTCCCCGTATTTAAAATTGCGTTCATTCATACTAACATTAAGTAGCTTCATTGCAGTAGTAAATACGCATGTTACGGACATTCCGCACATAAGACGAGCATGATTTTAAAAATCATGCGTAAAAAAGATATGTTTTTTTATCGTAATTTGCGGTTTTAAGCCTTGTTTTATACGCGAATACTGTATATACAATAATCATATTACATTTGAAAAAAACAAATTATTGTGCTTCTGTCATGTTAAGAAATTCGCCTAGTGGAAAACCAGCTTAACGTGATGGCTTGTGATAGAGTAGAATTTTGTCGTAAATATAGTTGTAATATGTGCTTATATTTAATTCCCTGCAATAAGGAATGCCTTACGTTCATCACAAACTTATACCCAAATAGATGTGGATTATAGTGGTATTAGCTACTATCGCTTCCCCATCAATCAACCTATTTCAAAAGAATCTTCAGTATGTACATCTATTTAATAATCATCAACAGTAGTTTACCGTATTTGTAGTTTCTTGTGTACAAACATACGATTTGAAACTGTCTCCATAGAGATCTAGCTTAGGGCCTGACCTCATAAAACTTGCATAGGGAGGCCTTAGTAATACAGGGAGCTATAATAAAGCATATTAATATTAAATTTCAATACATTTATGTCAAATTTGCAGTTTGGGTTTTTACAAAACTTTTAACCGCAGGCAAAAATGCTAGAAAGGTCTGACATAGGTCTTGCATGCGACTCATAGTAATCTAGCTCAGAGCACGACCTAATAAATTAGGGAGGCAAAGGTACTGTAAATCCCATGGAAGCTAAAGTACAGTATATTGAAGCATATTAATACAGAATTTCAATGTACTGTACTTATTTCAGAATCGATATAAATATAATTACAATATATACAAATTTTCTATAATATAACGTCTACAAAATATTTTCTGTTTTTGGAAAGAAAATACTTTCACAAAAACATGAAAAAAATATATTCAAAGAACTTATTGTCTAAAAAGGGGCGTACAGCTACATGTATATTGTTTATGGTCGGGGAGGGGGGTGTAAAAAAAAAATAAATCTCAATTCAAACGAAAACTTAATGATCATTTTCAGTATTTTATTTGCCATAATGGGGGGGAAAGGGAAGGGATGCATCCATATCTCCTGCACCCCCAAACTACACCAATGTTAAAAGTGAGTTATTACCTTTCAATTGAAAATTAAAACAAGAAAATATTTGTTCGGGGCAGCCATGTCAAAACACAGGATACCTGCCCTATAAATATGGTGGATTTGTACAGTTTGACTGGAAAAAATAAATTTAATGTCAATCAACCTACTGTACCCATAAAAAATATCAGGGCCACTTGAGATATCAAAATACTGTGGCATTTTCAAAGCAGGTGATTATGTAAACTACGAAATTCACACTGTGCTCTAGAAGGACATCTATCAATATAGAAAACTTAAATTGAACTCAAGTAGGCCCATGGCCTGGCCGAGAGCAACATTTATGACACGTTAATTAACATATTTTTCCACACTTTTAGTATAATGTAACCTATAATTACAACACCATACATATGAATATTTTTAGGTGAACTTCCCCATTCTCTCAACACCCTATAATTGTAAAGTGTAATACCTATAATATACGTACAGTAGTTGGAATGGGAAAACGGTCTTGGAATGAAAAGCTTTCACCCTTCACTTAATCATCAAGCCTCTTCCCTCCCACTTAAATCTGCAACCCCTCCCCCCTCCCATACACAGTACCTCCACATCAACAGTGGCAGCTCTAGGATATAATTTCTGAGGGTCTACTGTAAGTTGACAGGGGACTTGAGCTCGTAGGCTCGAGCTGGGAGAAGAGGTTGAGAGGGTCCCCCTCCCAAATGAGATATTTTTAAAGAATATCAACCTGTAGATGGCCGAAAATGGCACTCTCAGACTGTGACAGACATGTGTTGGCTTGGTATGGGCCTATTTTTATATTTTTTATGGTCTGAATGCCCAACGAGCTCTGTCTGGCGGAGGAGGGGCTTGACCTGTCTGGTGGGGGACTTAAGCCCCCCTGCCACCCCGCTTGCGCCGCCACTGCACATCAATACGCATATAGATACACTACTGAACAGCACATTAACGATTTACAAATAATCAAGTAGGATTTTAATATTAATGACACACTTAATTAAAAATTGATTCTGCATATCTCAACCTATATTTGGTATTGCTTGGTGTCAAAGTGTGAACAAGACAGCTATTTAACATGAAAGGTGATAGATTTTAAATAACTTCATAAATATATAAATATATAACATGGGCAATTTGAGGCCCAAACCAGGGAATATCTCCAGTTTATTTGCAATTACTTTATCAACACTGATCTACTCAGAATCAGTGGTGGCGCCAGCGAGGAGGAAGGGGGACTTAAGCCCCCACTCGGACAGAGCTCGTCGGGCAGTCAGACCAAAAAAAATATAAAAATAGGCCCACGCCTGTCAGAGTCAGGAAGTGCCATTTCCATCCATCCAGAGGTTAAAAAAAATATCTCATTTGGGAAAGGGAACTCCTCCCAAACACTTCCCTCAAGCTCTAGCACCCCCCCACCTCCTCCGTTTGATAGATTAGCCAACCCCCAAAAATATATCCTAGAACTGCCAGGCTGCTCACAATGTTATACAACAGTTTCATAACCTATAGAGGAAATGTTGTACAACACTTTAAACCAATTTTGAATCAGTTGGCAATCTTCCAAGAAATTGGTCCAATGGTCCAATGTAAAATTCTGTTTCTTGATAGTACAGCATACCCTGAATTCCTGTTGCAGCTTATTCTCTAGACATATAAACTATTGTTTTTGCAAAACTGATATATTACTGGGACGTCCATCCAACTGGGCATTCTTAACATTCTTTCCAGCTAACTTTCAAAATCTGACATAAACATTTTGCATACTTTTTGTAAAGGCCAAAAAAAATAAATAATAATTAACATTGTTTTTCATAATGTTTTCTTTCTTCAAGACAGTGACCCTGATAAACAATGCTTGGAGGTTTTGAATCCCCACAACTCACACATAAGACATTCCAAGCCCTGAATGTTCAAAAGTGAGAAATGTCGACCTAGAAAGGAGAAATTACATTCAATAGCAGGATGCTAATTAGAAAATGGAAATTTTGCAGGTGGGAGAACAACTCAAATAAAGTTACGAACTCATAATGGCAGGCCCAAATTTTTATTTGAGCGAACCACCTTTTCTAGAGAATCCCCTCTTTTTGATTCTGGTGAACCCCTCAAATTTCCTAAACGAGTTCGCCAGCCTAACTACACTGCAGACCCACCAAGACTCAGACGGAATGCTTTGCTGTAGACCTTTTTCAAACATAAATGCTTTCATTATTTAGACCCATAAAACACAAACATCGCTCTGGGTTCAGGAGGCTTCGTTCGTGCCCCCCCCCCATCCCAACGTGCCCTTAGGTGGGCCTTGATCCAAATGCTCAGAGCATCCCCTCTTCCTTTGGAAGAACCTGGCTAACTACCTCACAATTTCCTCACAATGTTTGTTCTCACAATATGGTGATTAAAAACACAAAAAACTTTTTTAGTGTTGTTGGCTGAAATATTTTCATAATACCTTCTGTATTTCTTTAGAATAGTAAAACTATTCTTGCAGAAAACCCATTTTGAAGCATCAGTGGAAAACAATTTACAGAAGGAACACGCCATCAAACAAATAATTGTCTCCCCAGGGCAAGGAAGAGCAGAAGAGAAGTTTTCAAAGCACACACTAACAAACTTACACGCAGATCTTTCTTGGATCATTTTATCTCACTTATTGCCAGAATTAACAAATTTCTTAATTCAAAAACTTATGATTTATAATATTAATCAATAAATAATAATATACTTTATTTAAACACGGAGACACTTAAATCACTCATGGGTGTTTTTCATCAAGGCCGTGCAATTATTGAAAACAAAATGAATTAAAGAAAACAACAAAAACTGAATATCTTAACTACCAGTGAAACTATCCCCCGCCGGACACCAACCTGGTATTTCTAAGTTTCGGGGATGACAATGGATAAAATCAAAAACTTTTAGGAAGACTTTGCTTGAAAATATGGAGATTGGAAGAACATTTAAAGTGCATCTGAAAAGTCATTCCAAAGTATAGCACCACAATATGAGTGGCTATGTTTCTTGCACTCGGTGTTCACTTTAGGAATGTTAAAGTTGATACCATTGGCAAATCTGGTATTGTAACTATTTTCTCTTATGTGAAAGCAGTCAGAAAGATATGATGGAACATTGTTATTGAGATTTAATACATAGTTATTGCTTCAGTATTGTTTAAGATTAAGTAGGCTTGAGTGCTGTAGTCGCATCGTGAAGATTTGTAACGTTACCAGTCGTTTTTTTTTTTCAACTTGGATACCTTGCTTATAAAGCCTCTCATAACTTTGCACCGCAGTATATTTCTCAGGGGTTTTTTTTAACACCTTAATAGAAGTGGCCCAGAATACACATTAATCTTTCTTCTACATGTCTTTCCTCATCCAAAACTTGAGCTCTTCAAAAAATCATTTCATTATCACACCACATTTCTCCTGAACTCTCTCTCTTTCTTTAATATTTAAATTACAACTAAAATCCTATGTCAAAATTAATCAACAATTAATCTTCTTCTTATTCCGTTGATCTCTGCTGTCTGGTGTCTAACTTATTTATTTATTTTTTCTTGTTTGTTTCATGGACTTTTTTGTTTTGTATTATTGTACAGTACACAGAGGCGTCTTCTAGTTAGATTTGTGCTTTAAGAGTTACCCTCTTAAAATATATAATAAATAAATAAATAAATGCGCATGGAAATTTGTCAAACTTTGAATCTCTGAACTTTCTCATTAAATTAAGTCTATATACTTTAATTGTAAATTATACTGTATAATATTCTATTATAAACATTAAGTTATTTATCCAACTATTATTATTATATATACAGTATTAGTTAACATCAAATCATCTCTATCTTATAGAGGCCTTTCATTCATGCACGTTTCTGTTGATGATTTCTTTTTACAATTTTATTTAATTTCTTTTAATTTTTTTTTCTGGATACACCATCATATATTGTGTGATGTGTGCCACTGTTGCTAAAGTGAATCCAGTAAATATTATTGTTATATTGAATTGTATTTTTGGACACTACTTTCAACGGGGTAACTTAAACAAAATCAAATATTTAAAAATTTCTGACTATTTACAAAATAATTATTTTTCTACAGTATAATTTATCACAGCGAATTTATAGGTCTACCCTAAGCCTTCTAAGAACAATATCAGGTCTGTTAATTACTAAAGAAAATATTTTTAATATATATTTTTTACATAGAAATACTGTGTTACTTTTAAAGTACATTAGTAAAGCAATTAAAAAACTGAATTTTATTTTGAAATTTATTATTCATCCAGCAGACATTATAATTCAGATATAATTTTACTAAAGTACACAGCCAAAATATTGTGTTTACATAATAATCTGATGCATGCATTTCCCACGGAAATTAAAGATATCAAAATTTTCTATTAGATTCTCAGGTAATTGGCCGAAATTGATATTGAATATGCGACTGAACGCCAAATTGTACTTGGTGGAGTATCATCACTTAATAATCCATAGCGTGCCAGTAAAGAATGATGGGCTTTTACTCTGCAATACCATACATTCCGGGAACAATTTCATACACGATAGTTTGGTTTCTTTTCAAATTCATGCTGTAAATTTTTGGTGGTGTTGTATAACAATGTTGGTACTTGCGGGCAACAGCCACGGCTGGAGACGTGCTAAGTGAAGCCAACGGGACATTTCCAGCAGCGAATCAAAACAGGTGGTTCTCCAACACAAGCAGATATACCCAACTTAATGACATATATGGTATTACAGCTCTAGGTTAAACTACTTCGTGGAGATCTGGTTTCATATTGGCTATATTTAGATCGGAATTTCTATAATTAGTTCGCAGATTAATTTTAGCAGAAAGGAAACATAAACATTATTAAGAAATAGTCAGCTTTTCCTGTTCTTAAGATGACAAGAATGTAACATTCTTGTTATTGAAGAATTTAATTGAAAGTACTTGAGGTCATTTTATTCATTTCTTTATTTCATATACAGTATTGATTGGTACGTCTCCGTCATGGCTGACAGTTCTGTGATGACCCATCACTTATGTCAGTTCGCAGCTATTATATAAGTATAGTTCTATATAATTCTCTGTTTGACATGAACTAACTGAGTTTGAGAAATAATTTGTGAAAGAAAATCCACAAATTTTCACAAAAACAAATAAATATTTCAAGTCTATAGGATGGAAAATATTTGATTAGCCAACTAGTATGTTACAACTTGTTGCAGCTAACAGCAATCAAGAATCGTTCACCGCCAATCACACCAGTTGGGAGTATTCAGACATAATTGCTTCACAACAGGTCACATGGTCAAAGGTCAATAGTGTGACAGAGGGGGTTTTTTTTTTGGTAGGCCTATATGAAATAAGTATTTATCAATGTCCACTTGGTATAAATCCAACTCAATAGCAACATTGTGTATCAATATCACACACCACCATGCAGTAAAACAAAACAAACAGAATAAAGGGGGTTTAAAGATCCACGTTGGTCATAACATTAAAATTTAGTCATCATCATTATCATCATCATCAGTCGGCTGTGGAGCAGATGACCACAAGTTTTCTCCAGTCTTTGCGATCGTGGGCCATTGAGATGATTTGGTGTGGCTGCAGCATTCCCTCAGGATCACCCAAAAGGTGCTGGATATATTGTAAAAATAGAATGCACTGGCGACAAGGTTTCCTCTTTCCATATGATTTAGTAAACTTTACAATCCTTGTACTTTTTGAAAGCAACCGTGCCTCAGTTATACAGGTAGGTCTCAGGTGACATTGTCATCCAGTTGGTTTTGAATCAAAAAATTAATTAAAAACATTATGCCACGAGAGAGAATTTTTGTGCAAAATGTTATGAAATGTTATTTCAAAAAGATTTTTTATGCACGAATTCCAGTATTTAAGCGACTGACTTTGAGAGGTCTCACAATGTGCAAATCTTGCACTGACCGCATGAATTTCGGTACGCCTGGATTTATGATTTTTTTTACAACGAATTAAAATGGAATTGAAAATCATATTTTTGGGAAAATCCAAGGTTATAGTGAGAACTAAGGAGGAAAATACTTACTGCCTTTTCCCTCACCCCCCTCCCCACCACCTGCGTGCACTCCTATGAAAGCCACTGAAAATACCCAAGTAGAGAAAGAGACTTTTACCTTTAGCCAGGTAGCTGACCTGTACTGAGAATGCCAAGATGTACAAAGGTTAAGAATTTATAAGAGTATAGATGGTTGTAGTATCAGTAAACAAACATAAGTTGAGAGGAAATAAGGATTTAACTGGTCAAAACATAATAAGACCTTGCATATTATAGTATTCAAAATCACACAACATTGCTTGTGGAATGGAGTTGAATAGCTTGGCAGCTAAGATTGCTTGCCTTCCAATCCCAAGGTCCTGGGTTCAATACCTACGACGGCAGGACTTTCTCTCAAGACTACAACAACTCCACCCATTGTATTATTAAATGTAAACTTAATATTCTAAATCATAACTAGCCCTGTGGAAGGACAGTAGATCTATACAATAACAATTGTACAGTTTGGTGTTAAAAACGTTATTTTGTAAAACCATAAGTACACACTTATAACTTCAGTTCACATCATCACAATGTTTAAACGTTTCTGCAACATTGAATGAACATTGTTTTGTGACATACCAAACCGCAACGTTTTGTTTTTGCTGGGTATCTATAGGACTCCCAGTTTAAAGAACGAAAATTAAATGAAATGTTGATAAACTGAAGGTTACCTAACATTACTTATTCTCTTATTCCACTTTTAATTAATGTTTTACTGCCAATAAAAAAGTAATTATTTGAATTAATTTTTTAATATATTGAAATGTTTAGAAGAAATTAATATAGGTTTATCAGAATTTTACATACTTTGCTAAGGGCATGGATAACTGATCTATCAAAGTATTGTTTATTTAAATTAGAATTTATAATTGAATACATACAGTAAAGTAAACAGCGATAGATAAACTCAATTACTATGTGACGCATGAATGCACATTACATAAACAAATAACCAAACTGTATTCCTTAAGACTAGTTGAAAATTTATCCAAAATTTACCAAGGTTTATGCAAATTTAATTCCATCCAATATTTACTGTACACTGATTTCAAATTAAATCCTTACAAATCCAATTTACTACCAACGGAGAGACAAAACTAATCTCAGAAGGTGAATTGGAACTACGAATCTTAGAAATTAAATTACATATTTGAATTTCCTATTTTGTATGGTTAATATATACAGCTTTCAATTGCAAATTAAATTCAATATTAAAAAGAAAATATTTTTGTTACAAATTAACTGATACATAAATAATATCCTCACTAGACTTAGAGTACTGCTACTACTTAATATGTACCCAAAGTTGACTGTTAAATATGAATACCATTTACTGTTAACTTACTTTACTGTTGCGAAGTGTTTTTGAAGTGGCGTTTATTAGAGAAAGGCATTCATACACTCAATTAAACGCCCCTTAATTTTATTGTAAATGTGAACACATAATTATCATCAAAATGTGTAATTACATAATCACAAAGACTTATTGAGTCTAACCAGGAGAGAAAATATGTAAATCTACTAAAGTAGAAATTTAATAGAATGTGTTGAGAAAGATGCGGCTTCCACCTGATTTGTTGTCATTGTATTCTAAATGTTTTAACAAAACCGACACAAAACCCCTAATACATTCATTTGGGGGAGGGGCATTTATTTCAGAAAAAATAATGCCTCACGGTGTTTATTGAAGGGTGGTTTTTATTCCACTCTTGAGGGAGTGATTATTCCAGGGGTTACTTAATACCTGCAATTTTTTTTAATGTATAAATAATTAAATATTATTCAATTTTTTTTAAAGTAAAAATAATTAAATAATTCAATTTTTGATTTATTGGTTTTTTCAAACTATTTTTTAATATTTATTTGTCATGGATGTACATTTTATCTTTATTATTGATTGTTGTTTCAATGTGTTCCGGGGAAACCACTTGATAGTTGATTTAGTTTAGCTTTAGCTTTCCTCTCTCTCGTTGCTTCTTAATGTGCCATATTTTTTGTCTTCTGTATTTTGCCTGTGTTTCTTGAGAGCTATAAATGAAATGAAAATGTTTGCCTTGCACAACATACATTTTTATTTTATATTCCGCAGAAATCTTTAGGCCAAATTATTATATATTTACACTCTCCTTTAACGATTTAAAAAAATAAAAGGTAAAAGCCGCCTTGGATAAAACAATACATCATTTCAAAATTACTGTGAGCTGTGAAGTATAGCCATCACGATTACAAGTATCTACCGCAATATCCGATAATCAGATCACAGATATAATTAACCTCTAAAAAATAAATCACTTAAATACGGCCACCATCATTGTTTATCATACGACGCACATCTCCACATCAACAGTAACTAATTCAAACATTTGAGACGCTCAAAATGCTCCGCTTTGCCATTGATGCTTAAACAAAAATTCAATTTGCGTGTCCTGAAGAAGATCGATCGTGCTATTCTCCGTACTCTCATTCTACATTTCCGACACACTTGTCAGATTGGATGATCATCAAAAGGTCGCAAGAATATGAACTTAAGGATTACATCAAGACGTATTTGTGTATTCATGTTGACGATACAAAACAAAAGAGCTAATCAATATGTGTTCACAATATACTACACAATTAGGCTAAATCACTTAATTACCAAAAACATTGTTCCTGATATTTGTTTATTCAGATTCGAGTATGTGTGATCAAACATTTGCTGGTGTTTTATTGTTTTAGAACAACCTATTATGAAACAAACATTTAACACAGAAAGAAAGTTGAATAAAGCTAAGAAGCTTTTTTTTAGATACTGAAACGCAAATAAATTTTAGTTTTAAGATGTTAAGAAGCATTTTTTAGGTATTTATACCGCAATTCAACCTATAGTATCAAAACTTATAAACTTGTTATTGAGGTATACAGTATTACTGAATATGGTCAAGAGGAAACAATGCAAGGTACGCCAATAACCAAGGAGGGATTTTTGACCAGTTTACAGTTTATAGTACTTTATCATAATCATGACTTTGTTTATTACAGAAAAACTTCAGAGTTAAACTAGACCTACAGTATAGCAAACCATTTTGTACTTCCCATGAACCTGGTTACGGGCTTCACAAGGCAAGATGGTTAACATTTTTTGGCAGATCATCTGCGTGTTTTCATCAATTGGAATAAAAATACAACAGCTAATCAATAATAACATTTGATTCAACACATCGGAACACATCCGCACTGTAATAAACAATATTGCATTGAGTGTAGCATCAGACAACCAGAAATCAAAATGAGTCAAAATAGGACTAGTTTGGAGCTTAAGAAATTGGCTGAATATTGTGGTTTATTGCAGGAAAGTAACTGATCTTCCGCCAAGTTAGATTTTGTTATGTTTATATAACTGTATTATGAATTGTCTCCAGCTGATGGCTATCATGTCCATACACATGTAAAATAAAAATAAAGTTACAGTAGAAAGCTCTTTTAAACACATCTCCCACTTACAGTAATGACTCCCTCCAGCTTGGCAGAGTTTATTTTTATTGCCAAAAGCAACAGTACACCAAAACCTTAAAATATCAGTTCATTGATGGTACATGTATTAAATCCCAAGATTTAATCAAAATGATTAGGAAAAAGCAAATAGTTATCATGGCAAAATGCTTGTAAAAATGAATGAAAAAAACAAAAAAGTGCTATGTAAGATTGATAATGATATACCTATTACCCATTAAAATATCTTTCCTACCAATAGTAAAGATGCATTGGAATGGAATAATTTTGAACAAGGGAACATATTTCAGTTTTTATTCTACAGATGGGTAAATCCAAGTAAAAGTATACTACAAACTTTGGATAATTGAATTCCAAAATACAGATTTCTAATGTTGTCTTGTGAATTAATCTGAAGTCAATAAAAGAGAGAGGTTGTAGGACTTAACACATTCACAAGTACGAGTAATTGACCTTACGGAGATCAAGAAAAAACAGTCTCAAGTAGGCTGACATTTAAACACTGATTGAGCATTCATCGAAGGATGACCAGTAGGCTAAACAGAATAGAACACAAAGAAACAAGTGTGGAAAGAAGAATAGGCCTATAACAATGGTGAACCCTGATTCAGGAAGACATCTTGAAACAAAAAGTGTGAATGTGTGAAACGAGAGTATGGAAAGGTGCTAGATCTAATTAAAGACAAAAATCTAAAAAAAGATTTGAAGGTTTGTGAATGAAAGAACCATAGAATGCTCTAAAATGGTTACTAGCAAAATTAGAAACAGAAGAAAAAATACATCACAAAACTGATGGAAACATAAATGGTAAAATACATTTATTAAAAACGGTTCATTTTATTTATTATAAAAAAATAAATAAATAAAAATAAATAATTTACCGCCAGCTTGTTTCTATGCTGGTGCTTTTCATTGGCTGTTCAGCATCTGCATAAGTGTATACTTCAGTCGATCGGCATCACCAAATGTTCATTTTAGTGTTTCATATATATTTTTTAGTAAATGATTGTTAAGGTTTTAAAGAATTTAAATCCTAGATGGAACCACGGCCCGTGTGCTATTTGGCCAAAAATGAAATCTTATTTTTTATTCATCAATTTTGGTGGGTGGTTGTTTCACTAAGGTATAGAAAAGTCTTGCTTACCTAATAAAAAAAAAAACACATCAGAAAAATACAGTTCCATCTTTGAAACAATATTTTGATGGATTTATTTTGTTTAAGGCCCTATAAAAATATTATTTGTTTACCACCCTACAGTATCTAGGCTGGAAAAGTGATGTAGGTTTTTTTTTCGTTTTTTTTTTTTTTTTTTTGCTAAAAGCCAAATATTATTCTTGGGTTGTTATTCGAAGTGAACCAAGATTTAGACTAGAAATTGTAAATTGCAAGTGAAGTGCTGCCAAGTACAACTGCATATAAATGTTGTTTGAACAAAATTATTTATGCGAGTCAAGTGAAAATAATGAATAATAAAAATATAACAAATAATATGAGACACGACCCACTGTCTATATTAGAACACTTCTCATTGGGTAACAAAGTCCTAATTTTTCATTTTTGTCAAAAGTGTCTATAGTGGTGAATTATTGTTTAGGTTTTTTTTAATAAAGTTTCAAAAATTTCTATGTATGTGGAAAATGTAGTTGATTACCAAAGGTTACAATTATTTTTTTGAAGACTGCATGGTCTAGGAAGTGTACATTTTTCAAGGGCGGGTTTTCTAGGGGCGAGTTGACTGCCAAAGAGTGTTGCCAAAGTGCGAGCCAGTGTGTTATTTGATCACAAGTGCGAGACATCGCAAGTGTGAGCCTGCGGGCCATGACGTCACAACAATAGATAGAGACGTTAACGAGTTATCGAGCGAGGTATCGGCTGAGATTTGAGGAGTACAATTCAAAAAACAACTATAGGTCTAATAATGAATTATTGTGATGTTAAATAGACAATGTTAGCTATCAAAGAGCGACATTGTTTTTCATTGGGATCTTCATCCCTTCAAGGCTAGGCCTATACCATCCTAGCTAGTCCAGGCCTAGAGAGCGCGAACATGCGGACGTTGGTACGAGTAGGTTAGTCTACAAACGTCGCCTAAAGTAATTGATTTTACCCGGCAGAACGAAAGAAGGAAACTCCGCTTTTCAGTCGTCTTATAGGCACTTGTTTTTTGACAAGCAATGACCTTTCAGAGGTCAAATTGCTGTCAAGAACATGAATTGGCAGCTTCGCAGCAATCAAAAATATAAACAAAATATAAAATTTTTTTTTTAAATTCTTAAAATGTTTTTTTCTAGTAGGCCTACCATGGAAGACATGCGTGTGAAAGTGATAAAATATTTTTTTTTATTGGGCCTAACACTGTGAATACTATATAATATTTTACTACTTTAGGAAGCAAGTAAAATATCAAATTACAAAATGAAAACAATATCTAGTGACCTGTTAACTCCCACACTGAAGAAGTTCAGACTCAGCAAATAAAACATTGAGTGCAAACATCAATATTTTCACCTCATATATTTCAAATTGGATTCCAAATAAATGAATATTTACACAGCATCTTTTTATCCACTGTGGAATTGTGGTTATATACACTTTTTTTAATAAGAACCAGTAAAATTTTGCCAAGGCTCAATGTTTTTTTTTTCTGATTTCAGGCTCAAAATATTCTTATTTTGTTCTTTTATTTCACACACTTTTCAAATGTAGAAAATTATTATTGTATTACAGTACTGTATTAATATATTGCACATAAGGCACAAAAGATCAAAAGCAAATCATTACTGTACAGAAGTATATCTGAACTGTATTTTAGAGGGTACTACATAGTGTATCCCGACACGATGGCGTGCATTTCAATACTTGGATACAATCTTATCCGAGATTAATCAGTGCACCTTTCGGTTATTACGTAGTGACACCTGCTATAGCACATAAGGTACAAGTGAGACCAAAATAATTTTACTGTTTTTTTTTTTTAATAAAAGCCTAATTTGACATTTTACCTCAGCATTAATTTGTTTTTATTTTGTTCTTTTTCAGCCACAGTGTTTATAAAATGTGTTCTTTATTTTTTTTAAATAAATAAATAAATTAGGGAAATTTTAAAGCCCTTTAGTACACAAACAAACATGATAGTGTATAGTTTATCAGCTTATCTAGACTGAAAAAGTAAAGAGGGAGGGAGGCTTTTTATTTATTATTTTGCTAAATCCAAATATCACTTTTTGTTTGCTGGTGCATTGATTTCAAAGTAAAATACATGATTGAGATAATACAAACAATACCTACTATTTACTTGAAAAAAATGTTTATCAATATTTTTTTTTTTTCAAATTTGCTTTCTCTCCAAAATGTTTTTTTTTCTCAAAACCATAGAATCAATCAATCAATAGATTTATAAAGGCATTTTGCATTGATATTCAAAGTAAAATACATGATTGAGATAATACAAACAATACTCTACTATTTACTAAAAAAAAAAGTATATCATTATTTTTTTTCAAATTTGTTTTCACTCCAAAAATGGTTTTTTTCAGTACCATAGAATCAATCAATCAATGAATTTATAAGGCATTTTACATTAATATTCTATACTATACTCTACTATTTATTAAAAAAAAAATTTTATCAATATTTTTTTCAAACTTGTTTTCTCTCCAAAATGGTTTTTTTTTTTTCAGTACCATAGAATCAATCAATCAATGAATTTATAAGGCATTTTACATTAATATTCTATACTATACTCTACTATTTATTAAAAAAAAATTTTATCAATATTTTTTTCAAACTTGTTTTCTCTCCAAAATGTTTTTTTTTTTTTTTCAGTACCATAGAATCAATCAATCAATGAATTTATAAGGCATTTTACATTAATATTCTATACTATACTCTACTATTTATTAAAAAAAAATTTTATCAATATTTTTTTCAAACTTGTTTTCTCTCCAAAATGTTTTTTTTTTTTTTTCAGTACCATAGAATCAATCAATCAATGAATTTATAAGGCATTTTACATTAATATTCTATACTATACTCTACTATTTATTAAAAAAAAATTTTATCAATATTTTTTTCAAACTTGTTTTCTCTCCAAAATGTTTTTTTTTTTTTTTCAGTACCATAGAATCAATCAATCAATGAATTTATAAGGCATTTTACATTAATATTCAAAGTAAAATACATGATTGAGATAATACAAACAGTACCTACTTTTTACAGTACTAAAAAAAAAAAAAAAAAAATTACAGGGGTATTAATATTTTTTTTCTTCAAATTTGTGAACACATTCAGAAGAGG
>NW_022733874.1:0-11913 GCF_011630105.1 Anneissia japonica | reverse complement strand
CACTTCAAAAAACAACTATAGGTCTAATAATGAATTATTGTGATGTTAAATAGACAATGTTAGCTATCAAAGAGCGACGTTGTTTTTCATTGGGACCTTCGTCCCTTCAAGGCTAGGCCTATACCATCCTAGCTAGTCCAGGCCTAGAGAGCGCGAACATGCGGACGTTGGTACGAGTAGGTTAGTCTACAAACGTCGCCTAAAGTAATTGATTTTACCCAGCAGAACGAAAGAAGGAAACTCCGCTTTTCAGTCATCTTAAGCACTTGTTTTTTGACAAACAATGACCTTTCATAGTTCAAATTGCTGTCAAGAATATGAATTGGCTGCTTCGCAGCAATCAAAAATATAAACAAAATATAAAAAATTTTTTTTAAATTCTTAAAATGTTTTTTCTAGTAGGCCTACCATGGAAGACATGCGTGTGAAGGTGATACATTTTTTTTTATTTATTGGGCCTAACACTGTGAATGATAATTATCAGAATAAAATTCAAATATTACTCTTCTAGGTTCAGTCAACATCATAAACTGAAAAGAATACTATATAATATTTTACTACTTTAGGAAGCAAGTAAAATATCAAATTACAAAATGAAAACAATATCTAGTGACCTGCTAACTCCCACACTTAAGAAGTTCAGACTCAGCAAATAAAACATTCAGTGCAAACATCAATATTTCACCTCATATATATCAAATTGGATTCCAAATAAATGAATATTTACACAGCATCTTTTTATCCACTGTGGAATTGTGGTTATATACACATTTTTTTAATAAGAACCAGTAAAATTTTGGCAAGGCTCAACGTTTTTTTTTTTCTGATTTCAGGTTCAAAATATTCTTATTTTGTTCTTTTATGTCACACACTTTTCAAATGTAAAAAATTATTATTGTATTACAGTACTGTATTAATATATTGCACATAAGGCACAAAAGATCAAAAGCAAATCATTACTGTACAGAAGTATATCTGAACTGCATTTTAGAGGGTACTACATAGTGTATCCCGACACGATGGCGTGCATTTCAATACTTGGATACAATCTTATCCGAGATTAATCAGTGCACCTTTCGGTTATTACGTAGTGACACCTGCTATAGCACATAAGGTACAAGTGAGACCAAAATAATTTTACTGTTTTCTTTTTTTAATAAAACCCTAATTTGACATTTTACCTCAGCATTAATTTGTTTTTATTTTGTTCTTTTTCAGCCACAGTGTTTATAAAATGTGTTCTTTATTTTTTTTAAATAAATAAATAAATTAGGGAAATTTTAAAGCCCTTTAGTACACAAAAAAAAACATTATAGTGTATAGTTTATCAGCTTATCTAGACTGAAAAAGTAAAGATTGAGGGAGGCTTTTTATTTATTATTTTGCTAAATCCAAATATCACTTTTTGTTTGCTGGCGCATTGTATTCAAAGTAAAATACATGATTGAGATAATACAAACAATACCTACTATTTACTAAGAAAAAATTTGTTATCAATATTTTTTTTTTTCAAATTTGCTTTCTCTCCAAAATGTTTTTTTTTTCTCAATACCATAGAATCAATCAATAGATTTATAAAGGCATTTTGCATTGATATTCAAAGTAAAATACATGATTGAGATAATACAAACAATACTCTACTATTTACTAAAAAAAAATAATTTATAATTATTTTTATTTTCAAATTTGTTTTCTGTCCAGAAATGTTTTTTTTTTCAGTACCATAAAATTAATCAATCAATGAATTTATAAGACATTTTACATTAATTTTCAAAGTAAAATACATGATTGAGATAATACAAACTATACTCCACTATTTACTAAAAAAAAAAAAATTTTATCGTTATTTTTTTTCAAATTTGTTTTCTCTCCAAAATGGGTTTTTTTTCAGTACCATAGAATCAATCAATCAATGAATTTATAAGGCATTTTACATTAATATTCTATACTATACTCTACTATTTATTAAAAAAAAAATTTTATCAATATTTTTTTCAAACTTGTTTTCTCTCCAAAATGGTTTTTTTTTTTTCAGTACCATAGAATCAATCAATCAATGAATTTATAAAGGCATTTTGCATTGATATTCAATGTAAAATACATGATTGAGATAATACAAAGAATACCTACTATTTACTAAAAAAAAAAGTATATCATTATTTTTTTTCAAATTTGTTTTCACTCCAAAAATGGTTTTTTTTCAGTACCATAGAATCAATCAATCAATGAATTTATAAGGCATTTTACATTAATATTCTATACTATACTCTACTATTTATTAAAAAAAAATTTTATCAATATTTTTTTCAAACTTGTTTTCTCTCCAAAATGTTTTTTTTTTTTTTTCAGTACCATAGAATCAATCAATCAATGAATTTATAAGGCATTTTACATTAATATTCAAAGTAAAATACATGATTGAGATAATACAAACAGTACCTACTTTTTACAGTACTAAAAAAAAAAAAAAAAAATTACAGGGGTATTAATATTTTTTTTCTTCAAATTTGTGAACACATTCAGAAGAGGATGATGAAAATCATTTTTTTTTTATTGGGCCTAAAATACGTTTAGAAAAAATGAAAATTTGAGGCAAGTGAGAGTGTTTAGTAGATACTTGTATCTACGATAATATGCGGCATTCCTGCAATTCTCAAGATTGCCAGCTCCTACACTGTTCAAGGTTGCTACCATACTGACGCAGAAACTTGAATTTTTACAATGAAAATGAACCCAGAAATAAAAACATGCTACCTTTAGCCTTGCTTTGCTTAGGTACACAGGTATGGTTGATTTGGTTTTTAATTATAGGCATATCACTTCATTTCATTTATTTGTCTCAAAACATTAAAATTGACAATGAAGGAAACAGCAAAGAACAAGCACAGACAACATGAGACAGGACACCCCAAAAGTGAACTTAATCACTGTCGAGCGGGGGGAAAGGCCCCCTTCACAAGAAACAACCAAATGCTTACCGAATATATATTTTTAAAAATATACAGTATGATATTAATACAATGATATCATTGTATTTCCATTTTTTTCTCTTTCAAAGTGTATGTCTACAAATTCCATATAGTGCATAAACAAAGTCTTAATGCGCTGTTTGTGAAACAGAATTTAAAAGCTGAAAAAAGAATGTATTATTTAGATGGGTTTTCTTTTGTAAATGTTGAGCAAAGGGAATTGTACAGAGGCAGAGACTTATAAAGTAATGGCAGTCAACATAAAATGCTCCGTCACCATAAGATTTCAATTTACAAGATGAAGCGTGATGAATAATATCTGTAATCATCAAATTAACTTTTCGCTCGAGATGCAGTATTGTACATCTCAGTACTGCGAGTTGTATATTTTGAATTCTATATTAAACTTGTATGTTTCTAAATAGGAAAATACCTATCATGTATTTTAATTATAAATACAGTTTGCACTCCAAATTGAGCAACTTCTAGGGGACTGGAATTCTGAGGTGGTCTTGGGGTTTAGTCGTCACATAGAGGGTTAGCTTTTTTAATAGTATAAATAAACTGATTAGATTTATTTGGTTCTTCTAAAAAATGGTCTTGAATTAGATGTGCCTCGGAATAAGAGGTGCTGTATCTTGGAATTAGCAAGGGGTCTCGGAATTAGAGGGTGCACAGTAAATAAAAGTACTGTACACAGTGGCGGATCCAGAGATGTCCAAAAGGGAGGGCCGAAAGGGAGGGGGCCGCCGATCGAGACAACAATGTCCTACAGTAGGGGGTCCGGGGGCATGCCCCCGCGAAATTTATGTGTTCTAGACACCAAAAAATAACATTTGAGGCGTTGTGGGCTATCATTTTTCTCTTTTTCTTTCTTTTTTTTTTTTAACCCCCCAAAAGGGGGGGGGGGGGGGGGGGGGGCCGGGGAGGGCCACCCGCCCCACTAAATCCGCCACTGGTACATTTAGCACTCGTGATTTTTAGACTGTAAAACTGAGTATTACTGATAAACAATACTACGGCGAGACTAGAATATGACTCTCTGTTTGAGAATTGTACAGTATATTTGCATGAACATGCTGAATGTCCACACCACATGTGGGTTGACCTGGGTTGACCTAACTAAAGCCCAGCAGAAATTGTCAAACATCTGAGTCGCTAGCTGTGATTGGTCACTATTTTGCCAGAGGCAACAGTGAGAGTAAAAATGTCCACCCAAGGTGACCTATGGTCAAACCTGGATATTTTTCCTAGTGAGATGTCTGGGATGAGGGTGATTTTAAAGACGGCCACAAGTCTGGCTGGTACAAATTTCTCAACCTAACTGAGACCAGCCTATAGCTTGACTATCTCTAGTCAATTGACCATAACCACAAGCTTTTATGCAAATACTTTTATGTCCTTGGGCAATGCACTTTATACACATTATGTTTATCTCACTTCATTATATGAACAAAACAGTACATGTAGCATCCTCCATGGTATGGTAGTATGTACAATATGTCTGGTGTATGGCAAGTGACAATACAAGTAGTAGTACTATAGGCTGTATTCTGAATACACAGTACTGTGACATTTCTTGGAATAATCCGTAGGGAACAGAGGATCTGCGGGACGTTGCGACATTGCTACTATACTCTACTATTTATTAAAAAAAAAATTTTATCAATATTTTTTTCAAACTTGTTTTCTCTCCAAAATGGTTTTTTTTTTTTCAGTACCATAGAATCAATCAATCAATGAATTTATAAAGGCATTTTGCATTGATATTCAAAGTAAAATACATGATTGAGATAATACAAACAGTACCTACTTTTTACAGTACTAAAAAAAAAAAAAAAAAAAATTACAGGGGTATTAATATTTTTTTCAAATTTGTGAACACATTCAGAAGAGGGTGATGAAAATCATTTTTTTTATTGGGCCTAAAATACGTTTAGAAAAAATGAAAATTTGAGGCAAGTGAGAGTGTTTTGTAGATACTTGTATCTACGATAATATGCGGCATTCCTGCAATTCTCAAGATTGCCAGCTCCTACACTGTTCAAGGTTGCTACCATACTGACGCAGAAACTTGAATTTTTACAATGAAAATGAACCCAGAAATAAAAACATGCTACCTTTAGCCTTGCTTTGCTTTGGTACACAGGTATGGTTGATTTGGTTTTTAATTATAGGCATATCATTTCATTTATTCGTCTCAAAACATTAAAATTGACAATGAAGGAAACAGCAAAGAACAAGCACAGACAACATGAGACAGGACACCCCAAAAGTGAACTTAATCACTGTCGAGCGGGGGGAAAAGGCCCCCTTCACAAGAAACAACCAAATGCTTACAGAATATATATTTTTAAAAATATACAGTATGATATTAATACAATGATATCATTGTATTTCCATTTTTTTCTCTTTCAAAGTGTATGTCTACAAATTCCATATAGTACATAAACAAAGTCTTAATGCGCTGTTTGTGAAACAGAATTTAAAAGCTGAAAAAAGAATGTATTGTTAGATGGGTTTTCTTTTGCAAACGTTGAGCAAAGGGAATTGTACAGAGGCAGAGACTTATATAGTAATGGCAGTCAACATACTGTAAAATGCTCCGTCACCATAACATTTCAATTTAGAAGATGAAGCGTGATGAATAATATCTGTAATCATCAAATTAACTTTTCGCTCGAGATGCAGCACTGTACATCTCAGTACTGCGAGTTATATATTTTGAATTCTATATTAAACTTGTATGTTTCTCAATAGGGAAATACCTATCATGTATTTTAATTATAAATACAGTTTGCACTCCAAAATTCAGCACCTTTTAAGGGACTGGAATTCTGAGGTGGTCTTGGGGTTTAGTCGCCACATAGAGGGTTAGCTTTTTTAATAGTATAAAAAAACTGATTAGATTTATTTGGTTCTTCTAAAAAATGGTCTTGAATTAGAAGGGCCTCGGAATAAGAGGTACTGTATCTTGGAATTAGCAAGGGGTCTCAGAATTAGAGGGTGCACAGTAAATAAAATTACTGTACACAGGGGCGGATCCAGAGATTCCAAAAGGGAGGGCCGATCGAGACAACAATGTCATAGGGGGTCAAGGGCATGCCCCCGTAAAATTTTTGTGTTCTAGACACCCGAAAATAACATTTGAGGCGTTGTGGGCTATCATTTTTTTCTTTTTCTTTCTTTTTTCTTTCTCAAAAGGGGGAGGGGGGCCGGGTCGGGCCTCCCTTCCCCCCCCCCCCTAAATCCGCCTCTGGTACATTTAGCACTCATGATTTTTAGACTGTAAAACTGAGTATTACTTATAAACAATACTACTGCGAGTCTAGAATATGACTCTCTGTTTGAGAATTGTGCAGTATATTTGCATGAATATGCTGAATGTCCACACCACATGTGGGTTGACCTGGGTTGACCTAACTACTGTAAAGCCCAGCAGAAATTGTCAAACATCTGAGTCGCTAGCTGTGATTGGTCACTATTTTGCCAGAGGCAACAGTGAGAGTAAAAATGTCCACCCAAGGTGACCTATGGTCAAATCTGGATATTTTTCCTAGTGAGATGTCTGGGATGAGGGTGATTTTAAAGACGGCCACAAGTCTGGCTGGTACAAATTTCTCAACCTAACTGAGACCAGCCTATAGCTTGACTATCTCTAGTCAATTGACCATAACCACAAGCTTTTATGCAAATACTTTTATGTCCTTGGGCAATGCACTTTATACACATTATGTTTATCTCACTTCATTATATGAACAAAACAGTACATGTAGCATCCTCCATGGTAAGGTAGTATGTACAATATGTATGGTTCATGGTAAGTGACAATACAAGTAGTAGTACTGTAGGCTGTATTCTGAATACACAGTACTGTGACATTTCTTGGAATAATCCGTAGGGAACAGAGGATCTGCGGGACGTTGCGACATTGCATCGATGTTTATGTATCCTACAATCACGAACAATTACAATCATGCTTTGAATATTAATGTGCACATTATAATGATCGTCTTTAGTTTGATCACATATATATTAAATGAAGTTTCTACATGATATGTACAAAAAACATACCAGCTTGATATTCTATTTAAATTACATTTAAAGGCATATTGAATAGCCAAAAGAATGACCATTCCATCAGCAATTGCAATGATTATTAAAAACGCACACCACTCTACTGTAACCTTTGAGGATAAGCAAATTGGAGTTTAGTACTACTAGTTAGTAGGTAAGTAAAATCTCAAAATTCGAAATACCCTATAAAAAATATCAATTAGTTTTCAGCCTATCTAGGATGAAAAATTGATAAGGGAAGGAGGCTTTTAATATTTTTTTGCCAAAGCCAAATATCACCCTTAGGTTGCTTGCTGGCGCATTGATATTCAAAGTAAAATATATGATTGAGATAATACAAACAATATCTACTATAAAAAATTGGTATAAAAAAAATGAAGGAAAAAAAATTAAGAAAAAAATGTTTTTCTTCCAATACCTTAGAAGACATGCAGGCAAGGGTGATAAACTATTCTTTTTTTTATTGGGCCTTCGATCATGAGGACATTATGAGAAAATCGAAGACCAAAAGCAGTGGTGATTATTTGAGGTTTCAATATTATTAACCAATGTTCAGGGAAGTAGTTAATTGTATGGTGGACTTGGCCACCCAGCTTTGAAGTTTTCCATCCAGTCTAAAACTGATTTCATGGCTTTCTCTATCCTATCCTATAGATAGCTGAAAATAAAGTTATTTTTGTTACGTACTGTAGTCATGTATAGTAAAGCCCCTCTCCCAGTAGGGGTTTTTTCAGCACACGAGTTACAAGAGAATGCCGAGTTGCTAACACGGCAAAAACTCGTAGGACGATTCGGAAAGCTCGGAGAGGACTCTTACCTACTCGTAGCAGCTCTGAACTTGTGGCACTAATTTTGAACATGTTCAAAATTATCGCCACGAGTAGATAACTCGTGGTAAACTCGAACTCGTAGGTAGCTTGTAGAGTACTCGGGGTAAACTCCTACCTAGCTCGTACACTACTCTGGATACTCGTCAGCGGTTTTGTCATCTACGAGTTTGATGTGAGCACCCAAAAACGAGTACGAGTAAGTACGAGCGCAACGAGTTGGCTCGTACCTAACTCGTATCTAATTCAGTACAAACTTGTTACACTCCTAATAATCTCGTAGTTAACTCAGTGCTCTGCTCGGCATAATTCATACATAACTCTTAACCAACTCCATAAATTCGTACCTCACTCGTAGCTAACACGTAATAAGCTTGTATAGGTCCTTTCCAAAGATCACAAGTTTTAACTCGTAGAAATCGTACGACTCTTAGGTGAAATAAACCTAGGTGGGAGAGGGGCTTAAGCCTTCAATTTCACACTGTCAGTAATCAAACTATACAAACTGTAACAAAACTGTCAACGCTTAATTGTGGTAAAAAATTAGCAAATACAGGTAATTATAGGATAATTTATTTTCCACAGGCAAATCCAGTGATGTCCTAAAGTGAGGCCAATCGAGACAACATTGCCCTAGAGGGTCCAGGGGCATGCCCCCGCAAAATTTCTGTTTTCAAGATGCCCGAAAATAACCTAAGCCATTTTTGGAGATCCATTTTTTATTTATTTTTTTTTTTTTTAACTTTCCAAAAGACATACAGGTAGCACCCCCTAAACTGTTTAACATGAATATTGCTTTGTTATCCCAGGAAATCATTGCATTATTATTCTTCTATTGGAATTATAATAGCAATTAAATTATTAGTTCAGCACTATGGACAGATGTTGATTGACAATCAGGGAAGTTTCCAATAGTTGCTCAACTAGACAATATGCACCCTTTCCACACAGGAAAACTGGGTCCGCCCTAGGTCAGACCAGAAGACGACATTAAATCCAAGATCAGACGTACTGTACGTAAACTAGATGGAATGTTAGATGAAAATTATTAAACTTAAATCAATATTTTAATTCAATTTTTGTGGGTTTCCCCATATTTTTCCAACAGAATATTTTTTGTAACACACTTTTTTTTTAAATACTTTTTGAAGAGCTTTAATATACCACCATTGTAAAATAAAATTATTCAGAGTACAAGTAGCCCCTAGATAATTTCAGAATTGCTTCATGCTACAAGTTCTGCCCTCCTTGACCTACAGGCTCCCATTTCAGTAACTATTTTCTACTATAGGGCTTAGGTATTGATGTTTGAAAATGGATATCATTAAAGGTTATAAAACGTCTTATACAGTAGTACTCAAAATGTTGGTCAAAGTAGGCCTATAGGATTTTGAAAATGAAAAATACTATACAATCACAGTTCCTCAGGTATAACAGGGGCCTCCAATTGGAAGAAGTAATTTCGGCTTGACCGACTGGGGCACGGGCCCTCATGCCACCCCCCCCCCAGCGCTAGATCCGCACCTGCAATGTGTCTACTTGGTAAAAGTGAGAAAGTAGTAGCTGTTTCCCATTTAACAAATTGGATTTGCCGTCGCAGAGTAAAAAAAAAAAAAAAATTTTAAATCCCCTCATTCTCTTTTTTTCAAAATATTAGGAGAAACTAATTTTTTTTTTACTTGGCCTTACACAAGCTTTTTTAGCAGTCTAATTTTGTTTTGCTATTTTAATGGTGATCTCAATCAACACTGACTTTATGGGGTAGAGTACAGTAGTAAAAACATGCAGATTTAATGAATTTGCAGGAGATGGGTTATTCTTGTCCAGTAACAAGAGTGCGGGAGACTATCTCGATAATTTCCGGAAGATTCCCATGACTTGCGGGAAAAGTGGGACCCCTGGGTGTAAGCGCACCCCAATTTTACGTCCAATTTAAACCAACATTAAAATTGACTTTTTTGTATCCGAAATATCACTGGAGAAATTTGTGTTTACATTTTTAAAAAGTAGGCCATATGAGAGGGGTATACCCTTAATGGGGTGATGACTCATACAACTCCTAGCAACCTTCATATAAATTACCTCCTTTGCATCTTGCAGGATTATTATATAAATCTCATTGCTATATAATTACCAAATAGATACATCACAACAAATTTTCCTTCTCAAAAAAAATTGTCCAAAGAAGTCAGCATCATTTATATACTTAATTGGGAGAAATTTTGTAAATTGTATTGACCGTTATTAGGAAGAAACTTGACCATTGTTAGGAAGAAATAATATGGCCTAAATATTATGCCATATTTATGGTTGTGTGTAAAAAATATATAAATAAATTTACACAAATATTTAGTTTTTTCTTATGTTTAACGTTACTTTTCTTTTAAATATTTTAAAAATATACACTTAAGGTTTATTTAATATTTAAAAGTTTACCTACTATATAGTACAGTACTTTAAACCATTAAAAAATTTAATGTGATTTATATTTTCGCTGTCTTGCTGCATATGCAATAAGGACATCACATCATTAGTTTTGACTAGACGGACCACTCTAAACAAAACCCTTTTTTGTAATAAATAAAAATCAATAAAAATACACAAACATATCATACAATAAGCCTCCAAAGTTCACAGAAAAGACTATCCATTACGCTTGAGAGAATTACGACAGCATAGCAATCAGCTGTAATTCGAATCAACTATTAAAAGAGCATTCTTTCAGATGACTGAAGATAAATAGAACATCATTTAGATGGGTTACTGCTATTCAACACTGGTACTGTACAGTACTTCAACATAGAACAGAACAGAAAAAAATCATTAACCTATAAAAAGAAAGCTCTCCTTCCCCCCCACCTCCCCCCTCCCCCCAGATTTTGTGAGTTGGGATTACAGTATATTAGTGTACCCGGGGAATTTTTAATCAAATGGCAATTCTCAGCACTAGTGTACAATCAATTGATTTTTGTTTGTTTTTGTAAGTCAGCTTCAGTATGCTACACATTTTTACACATTTTTATTTATAAGAACATATACTGTAGTAAAGAACACTGAGGCTGAAATTGCTTAAAACTCAGGAACAAAATAAAGAATAAATTGAGACTTTAAAGGTAAAATATCAAATGAAGTTTTTAATAATAAATTATATCGGTACCTTTACGTACCAATGCAGTACAGTAGGCGTACCAACCATTTGGGGCCATTTTTAACAGGCCTTTTTTCTGGGGCCTTATTCTTTCAGGGGCCATTTTCTTTTAGGCTAATTTTATCTACATTCCAGTACAGTAGTATACTACAATAGTATGTGTTTGAGAAGTATGTAAAATACAAGAACAAATATGAACATTTTGAGCTTGAAATTGGCCTAAAAATAAGAGCACTGAGTCTGGGCAAAAAAATTTAACTGGTTCTTATAAAAAAAAAAAGTGTGCTCAGTCTAGTTACACCTTGGGCTTTTGACCGAGGAAAGACGGGTACGTAAAATTGGGTGAAAGATAGACAGCGGGCTTACTGTATATTGGAGGTGAGCTAACTACTCAAGCAACTACGGTAATATCAAGTTTAAGAGGCAGTACAGCAGTACTCGCGTACAATGGTACCAACTTTATGAAACAACCTTTCAAAGCACTGGCCTTCTATGATTTATTTTATATTTTTAATTTTTTTTTTTTTTTTTTTTTAAATCATTTTTTTTTGTAGCATTTTCTGTCAAGTTTTGGGTGTTGTAGTACATGAATTCAATTCCATTCAATCAATACACAGCAGTGCTAACGTAACTGTAAACAACTTAACTCTTATCTAGATTTCGGAAAGGAATGTTGAATTTAATAATGTAGTGAAGTTCTTTATTGACATATGATTTCCTGAATTTCTGTATTGCACACAAATATGTGAGGACGAAACTTATCTATTGCTCAATTAGTGAATGCCATCTAGGGGATTCAAAATCTTACAGTAACCACAGACATAGTCCTCTAAACCCTTTAAATACTAAGGATATTTTTATACTGGAATTTCAATTTCGGGGGCGCCGGATC
>NW_022733873.1:0-1248 GCF_011630105.1 Anneissia japonica | reverse complement strand
AATCCTTTTTAAAATTTTTATTTGTTTTACTGCAGTATTTTCATGTTTTATTTAATCACAGTAATTAAGTTTATTTTCATTTTGTTATTGTTGCACATATTTTACGGTTGTATCGCTATCATAAAAGAGAATCAATAAATTTACTTACTTAATAACATGATGAATAAATTCATGAGATCGAATTCAACCAATCAGCGTTCAGTTTATTAAACGGTCTGATATTTGAGACAACCTCACTGGTTGCACATCATTAGCATTAATATATCACGATGTGGTTTCTATATGAACGGTTTTCTCTAGCATGCTAAAGTTATCATGATGTATAGATCATGATAACTTAATCACAAAAAACTTATGTGAACGTGTCCAATAATTTTGTTTGCTTTAAATTTCAAGGACGTGTAAACAAAGTCATGGTCACTCATCCCAGACTTGATAACACAAGTTTGTGAATGAATATCAATATTTGTTGTAAATCAAATCAATGAAAGAGTGACAGTCGTTATTTGATCTAGAGGGATCGGTGATCAGCAGCGATAGACGAAAAAGATCCATTTGTTCTTGTAGATGGTTCCTATTTGAATGCTTCCTAAGAAAATCTCCCATGATGATAAGATCTTACAATAATTGTCAAGGAAATTTTCCAAGTTCTTAAAAACGATAACAGGGGTACTTGGCGGTTTATACATGACATATACAATTCTAATGATAAGCGATTTAATGTGAACACTATCAAAACTATAGCTTCTAGACACAGGGTTCCCGGAACGCCGCCTTCAGCGGCGAGTGCGAAGCACAACCGACGGTCAAAAGTGGAACGTGAAATTTGGACATGGTTTTGTAGTCAGATTTGCGAGAAAAACTTCAGCTACCCGTACTCCTCCAGTGGGAGCTGTAATTTGTATGGCAAGGAGATTGTGCAACCCTTCATTCGTATTAAGGGGGAATTTACGCCCATAAACTTCGTACAGTAGTTATTAATATTTTGGTTATAATAGAAAATATTCATTTTTTTGGTGACGTCACATTCACATTAGTTATTTCTTTGTGAAAATGAGTACCGCGGCGTACTCATTTTCACAAAGCATTTGCATCCCCGCTTGGAAAGAGGGATTTCCATATCTTCGCTAATTGAATTAATCACCGTAATTTAGCTTACACTTATGAATTTAGGGAGCACTTAAAACTCCGAACTTTATTCATTCATTAGGCCTAATAGTTTCATATTGCTGTACTATATACTCCAAC
>NW_022733872.1:0-2236 GCF_011630105.1 Anneissia japonica | reverse complement strand
GGCCGGGCTGCCCCCCCCCCTAAATCCGCCCCTGAGTGCCTCTATTATTTATATTGAATCTATTATTTTACAGATGATTTGACAACTGTGCCCACTACAGACAAGACAACAGTCACAACCACACCATCAGGTAATTTTTAAAAATGAGTCTAGTTTATTACTAATTAACTATAGTAGAAAACTTGTATATGAATAACATGCTGTTTATGATATAATTATTGCAAGTGCCTCTATTATTATTGTATATTGAATCTATTATTTTACAGATGATTTGAAAACTGTGGCTGCTACGGACAAGACAACAGTCAAAACCACACCATCAGGTAATGCTTAAAAAATGAGTCAAGTTTAAATAATTAAATATAGTAGAAAACAAGTATTATGAATAACATGTTGTTTATGAATGATTTAATTATTACAAGTGCCTCAATTAATAGTGTATATTAAATCCATTTTACAGCAAACTTGACAACTGTTTCCAATACGGAGAAGACAACTGTTGAAACCACATCATCAGGTAAATTTTTAAAATTATTCTAGTTTAACTGACTATAGTAGAAACTTGTATTATGAATAACACGTTGTTTACAATAAAAATATTAAAATTGCCTCTATTATTATTGTATATTAAATCCATTATTTTACAGATAATTTGACAACTGTGGCCGCTACAAACAAGACAACAGTTCAAACCACAATATCAGGTAATGCTTAAAAATGTGTCTAGTTTAACTAATTAACTCTAGTGAAAAACTTGTATTATGAATAAAATGTTGTTTAAGAGTGATGTAATTATTACAAGTGCCTTCATATCATAGTGTATATTGAATCCATTTTGCAGAAGTTTTGACAACTGTGTGTTATAAAAGTATTACAATTGTCTCTATTATTATGTGTATATTAAATCTGTTAACTTACAGATGATTTGACAACTGTGCCCACTACAGACAAGACAACAGTCACAACCACACCATCAGGTAATGCTCAAAAATGAGTCTAGTTTAACTAATTAACTATAGTAGAAAACTTGTATTATGAATAACATGCTGTTTATGATATAATTATTGCAAGTGCCTCTGTTATTGTATATTGAATCTATTATTTTACAGATGATTTGACAACTGTGGCTGCTACGGACAAGACAACAGTCAAAACCACACCATCAGGTAATGCTTAAAAATAAGTCTAGTTTAACTAATAGTGAAAAATTTGTATTATGAATAACATGTTGTTTATTATTACAAGTGCCTCTATTATTCTTGTATATTGAATCTATTATTTTACAGACGATTTGACAACTGTGGCGACTACGGACAAGACAATAGTTCAAACCACAACATCAGGTAATGCTTAAAAATGAGTCTAGTTTAACTAATTAACTATAGTGGAAAACCTGTATTATGAATATTCATGTTGTTTATGATATAATTATTACAAGTGCCTCTATTATTATTGTATATTGATTCCTTTATTTTACAGATAATTTGACAACTGTGGCCGCTACGGACAAGACAACCGTTGAAACTACACCATCAGGTAATGCTTAAAAATGAGTCTAGTTTAACTAATTAACTATAGTAGAAAACTTGTATATAAATAAAATGTTGTTTATGATATAATTATTGCAAGTGCCTCTATTATTGTATTTTGAATCTATTATTTTACAGATGATTTGACAACTGTGGCTGCTACGGACAAGACAACAGCCACAACCACACCATCAGGTAATGCTTAAAAATGAGACTAGTTTAACTAACTGACTATAGTAGAAAACTTGTATTATGAATAACATGTTGTTTATGATATAATTATTGCAAGTGCCTCTGTTATTGTATATTGAATCTATTATTTTACAGATGATTTGACAACTGTGGCGACTACGGACAAGACAATAGTTCAAACCACAACATCAGGTAATGCTTAAAAATGAGTCTAATTTAACTAATTAACTATAGTGGAAAACGTGTATTATGAATATTCATGTTGTTTATGATATAATTATTACAAGTGCCTCTATTATTATTGTATAATGATTCCTTTATTTTACAGATAATTTGACAACTGTGGCCGCTACGGACAAGACAACCGTTGAAACTACACCATCAGGTAATGCTTAAAAATGAGTCTAGTTTAACTAATTAACTATAGTAGAAAACTTGTATATAAATAACATGTTGTTTATGATATAATTATTGCAAGTGCCTCTATTATTGTATATTGAATCTATTATTTTACA
>NW_022733871.1:0-1211 GCF_011630105.1 Anneissia japonica | reverse complement strand
GTTGGCTGTTGAAAGAACGTCACGCTTCAGCGTATCACAGACTGTCTTTGCAGTTATGCCCTTTTGCCTTGGAAATTTACCAAAAATTGTGTAGTTATGCCCTTTTGGCATGCCCCTATCTAGCCGGGGGGACACTTTTTTACAATTTTTTTGTGTCAACATGTGTAACATGATGTACTGACCTCACTAGGCTATATAACTCAATTTCGCGAAAAGGGTCAGTTATGCCCTTTTGCCATGGGGGGGGGGGCACAGTATCGTCGTCGTCCTTGTCGCCACCGCGCCGTCGTCGTTGTCTCCACCATTATTGTATTATACCATTCATATAATGAATTATCATTATCATCATCTTTATCATCATTATTATCATTATCATCATCTTATAATCATTATAATCATTATTGTATATAAGTAATTATCCTGGTATCAAAATTTACAAGCAAATGAATAATTTTCTTTGTCATTCACATTGCCACTGTTTGGTAGAAATATGAAACTTATCAGGAACCTCAGGATGAACAATATATTCATGATGAAGCCTGGGAAAAAGCATTAGCTGCATATAGAAGTGTGGGAGTGGGAGAAATGTCTATGGAGATGTGCCCAACTCTCGAATTAATGAAGGAAAAAAGAAAAAATTACATACAACAGAACAAAGAGAAAAAGGTAAGTATACCAATTTATATTACTTGATTTATGATAATGATATAATACAGTAACCCCTCTATTGAAACACCATTATTCAAGGGAAAGTTTTCTGTGAAATGAGGGGAAATATCTTTCAACAATACGACCAACCCATAGTAATGGAATCCCCTATTATGCAGACAGGGATACTTTCTGAGTGGGCCAAATGATCAAATTAATACATTTCTTGCTCTTACCAGACATCTGGCCTACCAGACTCTTTACGTTCAGGTTTTGAGAGAAATAAAATTATGAATTATTACGAATTATGAATTTCAACTCTAATTAAGTGGACACTTTCTTTAATTATATCAAAAGAAGTACAGTAGCTTTAAAATTGAAAAAAAAAAAAATCCCTCAATTTTATTACTTCAAACATTCTGAGTAATAAAATTAACATTGAACCAGAATTGTTTCCTCTCAATATCTAGAATAGATGTAGGCCTGGTGCATATGTATTTTACTTCGTCAATTTTGACCATCACGAGGATTTCTTATTAGTGTTTTTTTCATATAGAACTTTA
>NW_022733870.1:0-1506 GCF_011630105.1 Anneissia japonica | reverse complement strand
ATGTTTGATTGTCATTGTGGTCACTCATGTTACATGTAACGTGTCATGTCATGTAACATTCATCAAATAAACTCACTAGATAATCTTGATAATTTTTTCTTCTTTTTGTTGGGGTTGGGAGGGACGGGGCATAAGGGGGTGTCTGTGGTAGATACACCACACTACCAAAAATGTCTGGCAGTGGCCATTCGTTATACCTGGTGCTATGCCCATTTTTTGCAATGCGTTTGATCGTGTTAACTCACAAGCTGATCTATGTTATTTTTTTGGGGGGTTGCATGGTATAAGGGGGTGTCTGGCTGGTGCACCCCACCACTAAAAATGTCTGGCAGTGGCCACTCATCATACCTGGTACTATGCCAAACATTTCCCAGTAGGTTACATTAAGTTAACTCACAAGCTGATCTAGGTCAACTTTTTGGGCTGGGTATTTGGGGGTGTCTGGCAGGTATACCCCACCATTAAAAATGTCTGGCGGTGACCATTCTTGATACCTGGTACTATGCACAACATTTTCCAGTAGGTTTCATCGGGTTAACTCACAAGCTGATCTAGCTTAATTTTTGGGGTACCGGTTTTTTGCGTCTGGCAGCCACCCCCCACCATTGGAAATGTCTGGCATTGTCCATTCATGATATCTATGCCGAACTATGCCGAATATATTCTGATAGGTTTCATTTCGTTAATTCACAAGTTGATCTAGCTCAATTTTTGGGGCACTTTTCTTGCCCCTCCCTGACCACACCCACCACCATGGGACCGGCAGATGCCCATTCTCCTACATAGACAGGCACATAGAACATTACTATACAAACAAAAATTGGTTAACTTTCCAGCTATGCTGACACCTCTGGGCTCCTGCTCTAAAGAGGCAAATATAGTTTAGTTACCCAGTCAGCAGCATGTTGACTGGGTTCTGTTTCCTAGCAGTTTCTTTCTTTACCCAGTCAGCAGCAGCTTACTGAGTTCTGTTTCTTAGCAGTTTCTTCCTTCTTTCTTTACTCAGTCAGCAGCATGCTGACTGGGTTCTATTTCCTAGCAGTTTCTTTCTTTCTTTCTGGCAACATTTTAAAAGGCTACTAGTGGCAAACTATTGGACAGATTTAATTAAAACTTGATCAGTAGGAGCGGTGTAAAATCGAATAAAAGACTACTTGTCTCACAAATAACGTAGCACAGTCTTGTCCTTTGCACATATACATTGGCATAAGGCAGAGTTTATAGGGTATTCAATGATAAGGGGTCAAAGGTAATTAAGGGGTAATTTTCATCTTTTTTCTGGCAACATTTCAAAACGCTACTAATGCCAAACGGTTGTGCCGATTTCAACCAAACCTGGTCAGTATAATCGGTGACACCTCTCATACATGGGCTGTTCACTGCTTGGGGTAAAAGGTCACATAGGGGTCATTAGGGTAAACAACTTTCAAAAAAAAAAAATAAGACTTCTTCTGTCACAAATAACAAAGCACAGTCTTGTCCTGGGCACATATGTATTGGCATAAG
>NW_022733869.1:0-648 GCF_011630105.1 Anneissia japonica | reverse complement strand
TTGCCTGGCCGTAGCATTTGAAAAGTCACGGCCAAACTATATTTGGCCAAATTTGGCCGAATTTTTGAAAAGTTTACATTTTTTTTCAATATTGTCCTAATATAACGTAGACTTGTTTTGGATATTTTGTTTTTGTTAGCTTAAATTCTATATTTGATTCTAATCTTGTACCTTTGTTTGTACTTGCACTAAACACTTAATCTATGTTCCCCGATTCAGCCGATTTGACGTAAGAGACTCTTATTTAAAAGATAGCAGTTACATTTAATAAATTGTTCGGATGAAATATATTGTCTATAAGGTTTATCCACGTTTAAGGTTCATGAAGACAGTTCATTGCAAGTTTGTACCATATTGTGTGTCTTTGTATATGTTCCATCTTACTAGTGGAGGTTCTATCTCTTTTGAATTTCTTTTGAATATAAATTAAATATTGTACTTTAATTAATTTATTATTGCCCACTTTAAACTGTATAGCCCTAGGTGCCGCAGTGTTCTTTATGTAGAGAGCGCCATATGCTCGATGTGATTGTTGTGTTCATTAATATTAGTAGTGAGCCCTCTATGTGGGACTTGAGTTCGGAAACAAGGAAAATATGGCCGATTGAATATAGCAGGGCCGAAACCGTCTTTACCTGACTGACTAAC
>NW_022733868.1:0-1162 GCF_011630105.1 Anneissia japonica | reverse complement strand
ATAATAATAATAATAATAATAATAATAATGAGTATAGTGGTGATGATGTATATGCTGCTGATGATGATAATAATAATAGTGCGAACCGGGATTTTTCTAATATACGAATTACATCAATAACACTGTCATTAAGCCTATCTATCTGTAATTCCATTCTTTTTTAACGACAATAAAGTCGCATCTTTTTAGAGAACATCCTCCTTTTTCAACGTTGCGTATTCCAGATGAGTTGCACAATCATTTGTGCGCATAAGCACCTCTGATGTTGGTGTCTGACGCGTATAGAAAAACAATCGTGCGTTTGACAACAATTCGCTTCTAAATTGGCGCGAACGTTCACTGCTACAGCAGAGATACTTTTTGAAGTAACGTCGATGGCGTTTACTGATCATAAATAATGTAACTGGATTGATACAAGTACTAATGTAAATCATCAGCTCAGAGATTTGTTTAAATCTGAATAACCACATTTCGTTTAATACTTCTCTGTTGAATTCTGTCAAAATTGTATGAATAAAGTAAGGCAGCCAGCAAATAGAAAACATAATTGTGATTAGTAGCAGAACCAATGAAGATCGCTTACGACGCCGAATTTGGTCATCACGATTAGATGTTTGAACTGGCATCAATTGCATACTCTTAAATAAGATACTTATAATAAGACAATAATGCACTGTTATGATTAATAGTGGAATCATATAGAGGGCGGAAAATTGAAAGATACTGTAAATTTGTCCGGATAACTCGAGTTTACCAAATCCTTCGCAGTAACTGAAGTCTCCCTCGCCTTCTGCGTGAGAGCTAATGATGTGGGGCAATGTGAACAGAGTTGCGACAATCCAGATGCTGAAAGTTATATACGATATATAACGTGACACAAAACCCCGTTCAGTTGGTGAGAATGCCTGGTATCGTTCAATGCTAAGCCATGCAAGGCTGAGAACAGAAATGCCCTGCGATAGTAATAGAAACCCTCGGAAAAATTTGCACAAAAAATCGGTCCATGTTACAGACAACTGAGAGAAAATGTACGGCAGTGTGTACGTAGGATAAGAAATAATCAACAGTAAGTCACCGACTGCTATATTGCATATTAACAGATTACGCGTATTGCGCATAGGTTCATTGCGTAATATAATGTAGATTAATGTTAGATTGCCTA
>NW_022733867.1:0-750 GCF_011630105.1 Anneissia japonica | reverse complement strand
CCCAAAGCCTCCTCCCCTACCTCTTCATTAAAAGTGTGGACCTCAAATATCCGGGGCCTTCGCTCAAACCTTTCAGATCTTTCCATGCAGGTTGCCACTGACAAACCAGACATTATCTGCCTAACAGAAACTTTCCTCTCCCAAGACGTGTCTGACTCCCAAGTATCTCTCCCTGGTTACTCCCTCTTACGGTATGACAGACCTGAGCCTCGTCCTGGTGGAGGTGTTGCTCTCTTCATCAAAGACTCTATTCCTCACTCTCCCTGCACTGCTCTCACTCCCCCACACCCCCAGGAATACCTCTGGCTTCGGCTTCCCCTCCACTCCCACCTCATGTTTATATGTGTACTGTACCGTCCACCGAACAGTGATGACTCCATCTACACCTCACTCTCCGAAAACATGGACCATCTTCTATCTTCTCATCCAAACTCTCTCTTCCTCTTATGTGGCGACTTCAATTGTCATCACGCCAGTTGGCTAGGTGTGGGTACCTCTCTCACCTGCCATGGGACATCAGCAAAAGCTTTCTGTGACTCATTGGGACTGACTCAATCGGTCAACTTCCCGACCCGGATCTCAACCAATGGTACTCCATCTCTTCTGGATCTGATTTTGACAAATTTCCCTGACAATATCTGCTGCTCTTCCTTCGCTCCAATTGGTTCTTCTGACCACGTCCTTGTTAAAGTGGACATCTCTCTGGCTGTTATCAGAGAACCACCTCACCGCCGTCGAGTCTGGCATTTC
>NW_022733866.1:0-1205 GCF_011630105.1 Anneissia japonica | reverse complement strand
TATACATAGGAGCTTATAATTCGATAACTAATTTGATGTTTTGGCCCTCTTGTAGTTTACAGACATATTTTTCATTTCTTTTTGTAATTTACTGTGAGAATTTCATCTGTTCTTTTATGCTTTGATTTTGTATGTGAACGCACTATGTATGTGCGTGTTCCATCGATATAAAGTGTTTGTTTATTAATAATAATTATTGTTATGTATTGTACAAAAGAAGCTTTTTTGTTCGATAGTCCACGTCAGTCATTCATATGTAACGCTTGCACTTGTTGTCAGCTGTTTTTAAAATCAATTTTTACTGAATATGGTTTTCTTGAATACTTCATTAGTCTGAATTTCCGAGAAGGTATAAATGACAATAAAGTATTTATCTATTCATGTTTATTAATCTCTTTCCTGATCAGAATTTCTTCTGGCCATTGCTCAAGCTTAGACCATGCTTAGTCTATGTACTATAGATCCCTACTTCTTAAAACTATGTTTTGCTACTCAATTTTGGGTCGCCAAAGCATTTTCAAAGGTCTCGAGACTGCTTCTGACTCAAGCATATTTCAAAACATAGTGAAAAATACTTCACAGCCGTAATACAGATGACTCAAAAATAACCCAGAGGTAGCTACTAAGATGAGAAAATTAATTGTTAACCTAAATCCTAGAATAATCTACGCCCATTGTTGCACCGTCGCCAATCTCTCCAGGGATTGATAAGATCATTAACATTAATTTGACAGGAACATAGCTTACTAATAACACGACGTGCCAGTCAACAAGTAATAGTTACATCGTGTTTAAAATGAGTTAATTCTATTCTTTTTTTTAAATTCGTTGGGGACGTGCAAGCTTCATCATTTTTTTTTTCAATTAGTCTTTACCCAGTTAACATCGCCTAAGTCGACTGCACAGGTCGAAATTCGTCATTGTGTTATTAAACTTTTGCATTAATAAACATTTAAAAATTACGAGTGTAGTAGATATTCACAATAATATAAAACGAAACATTCCGCACATGATCGAGGTTACAACTGCTTCGTATACTTTGCTAGTAAATAAAAATACACAAGGTTAACTATCGAAATAAAATAGCATATGTTTATTATTAAGAGCAGGCCCGTATCTTGGTGGCAGGAGGGGGGGGGAGGCGGGGTTATGATTCGCGAGAACCCCCTTTTTCTAGCAAATCCCCTCTTTTCTGGCGAACCCGT
>NW_022733865.1:0-1235 GCF_011630105.1 Anneissia japonica | reverse complement strand
ATAATAAACAAATAGATAAGTTATAATAACAGTGCTCAAATAGGAACATACATGTTCCTATTTGAGCACTGTTATAATTTTATAGTGTGTTTACAGTGCTACACGTCAAATTTAATTTGAATATATTTTATACACATCACAAAAAAAAGCTAAATAAATAAAAAAGGAAATGCGCAGACTGATTTCTAGGCAAAATTTTTGTGCTGAAGATATTCCCTGTGCAGGCCTTACTACAGTCTGCTGCAAGTGAGTAATATTCTGTGGTATAGCGGTATGATATGACGCAAGAGGCTGCAGGTTCGAATCCAGTCACTGGCACTTTTCATCGAGGAACTATGATAAGCTATTTATTATTAATACTACTGCATAGTACTAGTCCCAACCTGCTGGGTCAGACTCTGACCGATGTTTGACTTGAGTGCTTATAGTTTTTTTTGTTTCTTACTTTAGTAAAAGATTAAAGAAGAAGTAATAAATATCCAGTTATGATGATGTAATACAACTTTTGATGCAAAATCATGCGTGAAACTTCAAAAATTATTCCCAGTCTAGGCCAGTTAGCATGAAGCAGGTCCCTGTTGGACCCTGGCTAGGCCCTGGATATGCTCACTCACGGGCTAGGCGTAGCCCAACATCATTATTCATAACATGACTGATCTGGGCTCTACCGTAACTTACACTTTGTTTCGCCATGACATTACTTTATTCTTGTAACAAGCAATCTCAAAACGCTTCCCGGCCTTCTTCATACGAACTATTGCCACATTCGTTAATCGAATTTGATTTGTGGGCGTAAAAATCGACATTTTGAAAAAGGTAAACGTTTAGGCCTAAGCTAAAAGTATTGCACAACGAGAACTAGGGACCTAGTCAAAACAAAACAAAATCGCTTGTTGAAATGATAGTTGAAATATTTTCACCAAAGATCGTATAGCGCCGCTACGCGGCGATCTTTGGTTTTCACCAGCAGAGTTTTCGGTATCTAAAAAATACAGTACATCACCAACCTAAGCTATCGGTTTAACCAAAGATACTAGAAATACAAGATAGAGTTCTCGCATTGTAAAAATGAGGCGGAAGTCGTGCCCAACGTAGGCGGCGCCCTTCCTTTTAACCATGCAAATTTCCTATACTTCGTGCCCAACGTACAGGGCGCCCTTCTGTTGCTAGGTATATCCAGACGCAAAAGGCGCCCTTCCTTTTCCACTAATGGAGGAAAACTTTTTCACTAAGAG
>NW_022733864.1:0-725 GCF_011630105.1 Anneissia japonica | reverse complement strand
CGGGAACAAAGGCTTTTCAAATTGTGTTCACTCGAGCATGAACTGTCCGAACGACTCAGTAGAGCAGGTTGTTAGGGTAAACAAAGGTTCTTACCGACCGTTTGCTGAGTAGTTTTGGCGGGTTGATTACATTTATTTTCTCTAGCAGGCTTGGTTCAAGAACTGCTCTCAACTTCGTTCTATGATTTTCAGAATGAAAATTAATCAAATGATCCTTGATCACATAACGTTCCAAATTACAAATATTCAGGAGGATTCCGAATTTGTTATCAAGAAATTAGAAAAAATGTAGAATATTATTGTTGGTTCTTTAGTGTATGTATACACTTTAAACGCCACCAACGTCCAGATCTTATATTAGACGTAAAGACGAGTTAAGTGTACATGACGGGTGTATTTTGTGGGGGTCCCGTATTGTGGTTCCTGCAAAGGGCCGCAATCTCATCATTAAAGAGTTACATGATTGTCACCCAGGAATTACATTAATAAAGTTCATTAGTAGACAATACGTATGGTGGCCATGTATTGACAAAGACTTGGAAAAATGTGTTAGCACATGTACCAAATGTCAGGTTAACAGGAATAAACCTGCCGAAACACCTTTAAGTATGTGGGAGTACCCTAAAGAACCGTGGTCTCGGGTTCACATAGACTTCATGAGACCTTACATGGGGAAGTCATTTTTGATTATTGTCGATTCTTATACTAAGTGGATCGATGCTGTG
>NW_022733863.1:0-2160 GCF_011630105.1 Anneissia japonica | reverse complement strand
TTATCTGTATCCGAATCAAGAGATTTTATTTAAAAATCAGAAAATAGTTTCCTGCATGTTAGCATAATATAATACAATTAGAGAGTATTGTAGACACGTACGCTGCAACTTAACTAAAAGAAGAATCGAAATCTTTGGTTCATTAAAGTGTTAAAATTGTGGTTTCATAGAGCCTCAAATGTGGTTATTTCATAAATGAGATACTGCTAAACCTCTTTAATCCGAAACCTATACTTAATGATGTGATTGTAGTATTCATTCATTTCTTTACGTCCAGATTATTTCAACGGAAACGTTTCCATAACACAGAACAATTGAATGAGGGTTAACGTTGTTTGTTGTTTTAAAGTAAATTCATTTTCTTGCGTCCAGATTAGATTAATATCAACGGAAATGTTTTCATAACCACAGACAATGGATAATTCCGCTAGGCTCACCCCTTGGATATTGTCGCTAAAGGTACCACAAAATGACAACGGTTTGAGTGGGGACGACACTTGTGTTTGTGTGGGACAAGCGCGTATACTGGCACTCATTCTGATTGATCAATTGTTAAAATTGATCGAGTGTTACAACGATAGATCCTTTCTTTTTCTTGTAATCTATTGGGCCAGGGTATATGGAAGCTGGTTGTTCATTTGATAACTTTATGTATTTATTTATTTTATTTTAACCATCAAATAAGGAGTAACAAAAATGATGACTCTAGAATTGATGACAAAGACGTTTGAAAAAAAATAAGTCTACGGTATATTGTAGGCCACAAGTACCATTTGTTATGGCGCCATATATACAAACAAGTTTGATTATGCATGACGTTGCAATCTGGTACTTTTACAATGGGCTGTTGAATTTTAGATTAATTGATTGTTTTGTTTTGATCCCAAAGAATGTGGTGTTGAAAACTAAGCATATCAATATAGGAAATAAAACAACAAAGATGACGTTAGACTGATGTATAATAGCCATCTAGACCTATCTATATTTTAGGCCACCTGTCTAATCTCTAAATTATTTATAAAAACACAAGAGAGAACCTTTGCTTATTTTGCAACAAATGAACCTCGACACCATGATGAAGGGAAGTGTTTGACTTTATAAACATTTAGTCCCTCAAATAAACACGGGCATCGTCACCAACCCCCCTGTGTCCAAAAGAGGCACTATTAAAAACCAATGTACTAAATCAAGTTGAATTTCTTCGCCATCTTGTTTACATTAAATGAAGTCGTTTTACAATTTTTCTTTAAAAGGGTTGTGTTTTTACGAACTTACGGTAATGTTACCGTTCAATAAAACTTCGTGATCTGATCACAGATAAGCCTAAGTAGGTTGATGATACATCTCAGACTGACAATCAACCAAGAAACCATTACAACCATCCAACTTATTAAATCAATCACCAATCAATCATCAATTAATCAATCATTATCACTCATCAATCATCATCAAAATTATCAATCACCACCACCACCACCAATCATCATCATCAATCTTCAATCATCAGTCAATTAAGTATATAACAATTAGATAAATCAGTCAAACCACCAATCAGTCAATCAATCTATCAAAATAAAATCGATCAATTTACCGATCATTGATCAACCAATCTACCAAGAGTGAACTCAACATTCTTTTCAGGTCATACATTTTATCATTTGTGAAGGTGTTTTTAATAAGTTTGGCGCTTGCCTTCTTGAAAACTTGAATGAATTCAACAACCCTATAAAACACTGATTGAAATTGTTTTTCATGGCTTCAGACTGACAAGATTAAGACCTATCCACTTATTTTATGGTCCCATTTGCCAAATCAGTCAATTCCAAGGGGAACAATCACAACATTGTTCACACTGATAACATCAGCGCTTCAAAGGGTAATCCATTATCACGCGTGATTTATTGGACTTCTCTCTAGGATCAGAAATTATATCATCCACGAACTTTACCTGGAGTCAGAAAAAAGTGAGGGTTTTTTTATTTTTTTATTTTTTTATTTAAATGTCTTTTCAGTTCTTAGTTTGGTATACGCAGTGTAGGCCTATTTTGACATTAACTCAAAAGCATAACAATATTACTATAATCAATGTAGCAAATTTTTAGTAGGCCTATATTTTCGGCCGCAACGGTGTTCTTTTTATTAGTAGGATTGTAACTTCTG
>NW_022733862.1:0-864 GCF_011630105.1 Anneissia japonica | reverse complement strand
TTTAAAACTAAGATATCTCTGTTTAAAACTAAGATATCTCTAATTTCATTGTTAATAGAGATATCATAGTTTTAAATAGAGATATCTTAGTTTTAAATAGAGATATCTTAGTTTTAAACAGAGATATCTCTATTAATAGAGATATCTCTATTAACAAAGATATCTGAATTTTGTTTCCGGTGCAGAGCAATATGGGAAGAGTGTTCATACTATCGGCAACTGAGGTAAGTTAGCAAGAATACGGTTTCAGGCTCCCCAAAGTAGGGGATTACTCAACCGTATAGACAAATGACCTACTCCTACTAATGAAGATCTATAGCCCAGAGTAGCCAGTCTCTGGCCTTGATGACTTGGTACACTTTCTTTTGATTGTGTTTCAGTTTACTAAGCCTATGTTTGTTTCAGTATACTGTACCTCCATGGTTTCAGGATCCCTGTATTTTGAGGAACAGCTTTATGTTATAAATAATTATTTGGTTATGATATATCATATAAAGGTTATATAAAGTAAAGTGAATACTTTATATATAAAAAGAAAACTAATTCTTTTATCAAGTTTCTTTTTAAAGTTACTGTCATTTGTTTCGCTTTAAGATGCTTTAAAAATATGTTACAGCATAGTAAATATTCATTAGAGTACAAGTATAGCCTCTATAGAAAAAAAAATATAAACCAGAGCCTTGCAGGCGTCAACGTTCCTATGCATGATACACGACTTTTAGAAGTATATATACGTGTATATATATATATATATACATATATGTATATATATATGTATATATATATACACATATATATACATATATATATATTTATACATATATATATATTTATATATATATATATATACATACATATATATTG
>NW_022733861.1:0-1497 GCF_011630105.1 Anneissia japonica | reverse complement strand
TCCATAAGAAGTGTTGATGTGTTTGTGCTTGTTCATGATATTCCCTAGGTAGCAGCCAGTCAGCTGCATATTCATTTGAAATTCAGGTCCAATGCCATTATTACTATGGGCCTATCTATAGTGAGCTAAAAAGCAAAACTTGAAAAGTAGATTTCATATTCCCTTGTCTGTTAATATAAGAAATTTAAGAAAATATTTATCTCCAATCAACAAGGTCTTAAAACTTAGTCCACACTATCAAATTGTATGTAAAAAAAGTCATATGGCTGTATTTGGGTGTAATATGCAGGGGTGTATCCAGGATTTTTTCTGGGTGGGTCGTGATCATAATTTTTTGTAACCTTTTCACAATTAAATAACAGCAAGATGTGATTAAAATATCACTACAATTAACAATTAAAAAAAATAGAAATTGCTGCTGAATTGGACGTTCATTCCTTGGTGAAAAACATTATAGGCACTGATACCTATGAGCAGTTTAAAGTCTCATTAAATAAATGAGTACTAATGCTGGTACCTCATCAATGCTTTTTCATTTATGTCATTGTGAAAAGGCCCTAGAAAAAAAAATGTGTTTGGAAGAAATGTGTACCTTTGAAAATTTTGTTTGGGGGGGGGGGTCGTTCGACCTCCCCCCCTTCCCCTGCATGCACCCATATGACATCATCATGCCTACATATGTGTACATCACACATATGTATCACATAACATGTGATAGTGTGGACTTTCAATATTCTTTTGCATAGAGCCAATATTCTTTTGCATAGAGCCATAAGAACTTGCTTGCAAACATTTTGTTGTGAAAACATCTGAAAAAATTACCTATGTCGTGTTGATAACTTAATTATTTTATAATTGCTTTATTATGGAGTTCCTTTAAACATTTCACCACAGATGATGGTATAACTTTAACTTGGTATAATATTCTTAGCTGTGTTTTAATAAGTGCAGGAATTATTACTGCAATACTGTCGGATATTTGAGATAATATTGTTGCACTTCGGAATAGCCTAATTGTCTCACTTTGAAGTACAAACGCGTCTGTTTCACCAGCTTTAATATTTGGCGCAATATTGACATCATTCATGCTGATGTGCTCGATTGAACCTCATACTCATCGTCAAACGAATCGTCGGATACATAATCATTTACCGAATCAGCATCATCGTCTGTATCGACTATCGCCACGTGGTGTCTGACTACAACACTGGATTGGATCGCTTTAATCTGGTGGCCATTGTTTTTAGATTTAGTAGCTGTAGTTTTGCTCGTAGGGACTTGTGTTCTGATGGAGTCCACTGGACTTGATGTTGGACCATCTTGGTATTGAGAAGGTCTGTCTTCAATTGGCCTGAATGATGACAAGTCTTTACCTCGCTGGTACATGCTTCCATTTTGTCGTTCCTTGGTTTCGGTTGGCCCGACATCATATGCATGATTTGACAAACCATTTTCTTTATAAGCAAAACAGGAATTAATATGTCAAAGATACACTGA
>NW_022733860.1:222-676 GCF_011630105.1 Anneissia japonica | reverse complement strand
TGACTTTGTCCTACCTGCTGATTGATCATACGTCGTGGAGTTTCGAATTGCGCGAATTAATGAAATTAATGTTGGGGGCGCTTGTCCACTTCGCCTTCTTGGCAGTGAGGAAATCGAGAAGTTTTGTGACTACAGAAAAACTGTATTCCACATTCATTGAAAATTAAATTTTGTTTTAAAAATAATAAAAAGAATCAGAACAACAAATAAACTCAAACAATTAAAAGACAAAACTACGTTAAATTTAATCCGTATTGCCGATAATATTTAATAATAATAATAATAATAATAATAATAACAATAATAATAATAGCAATAATAATAATAATGATAATGATAATAATAATAATATATCCTTAAAGCTTATAATAATAATAATAATAATAACAACAATAATAATAATAATAATAGCAATAATAATAATAATAATAATGATAATGATAATAATAATAAT
>NW_022733860.1:0-93 GCF_011630105.1 Anneissia japonica | reverse complement strand
AATAATACCAATAATAATAATAATGATAATGATAATGATAATAATAATAATAAATCCGTAAAGCCCATAATAATAATAATAATAATAATAATA
>NW_022733859.1:0-2305 GCF_011630105.1 Anneissia japonica | reverse complement strand
AGGCACCAACTGTGGATCATTATTAAGTAAGTGATAAGACAATGAAGATAATAATAAATAATAATTTGGTAACCAATTTCTATTCAGAAAAACTTAGCGCCAACACATTGTAGATAATAATTAATGTGGTGATAAAGATGATAATAATGATCATAATGATGGTGATGATGTTATTTTTACACATGCAAGTGATTACAAGTCACTGATTCAAAGCTGCTTTAAAAACTAAATTTCTCTTTATGAGGCTTAGCGGAGTTTAAGATTGGATACTATAAATAATCTGATAAGTGCCACTCTGAAATAAGTGTGCATTAAACACGATTTTTTTTTGCAAGCGCATGTGGATAAGTGCCATGATATGCAAAGTGTATCTGTTTTGAATAAATGTAACACCATTTAAATGAGAGTAGGCGTTCATGTCAATGTCTCTTCTATTAATCAGCAATAACACTAATGTTAGAACATGTCAGATAAGCCTGTGTTAGAGCACAAAGTATGGTCTTAAAAAGCATTCAAATAAGTGCGTTCAAAAGCCACCAAAACCTGAGGCTTGTGGCTCAGTTATTTACGGTTTTGTTGCAATAAATTTTTAATGTATTTTGATAGATAAATATATTCTTATAATAAATTAATGTTTTTTAGCAATTAGATGTAGGTAATATTTTAAAATTTTAATGACAATTGTACATAGGTTGAATTGCTTGTAATAAATTTAATGTTATGTATATTCTTGTATAATTAATGTATTGTAAGTTATTTTTATACCCTTTTTCAAATGTTTTTTTTTAAACAATATTTTACGAAAGTGGTCCATCCAGCCGGAGCTGAGCATTGAGGACCCTTAATACATAAAACAAGTAACAAAGTAAATATAAAGAAATTAAAATGATATAATACTAATAAAAACAATTGAAAAGAAATTATATATACATATTATATAAATAAAATTTAAAATAACATTAAATTGACTATAAAACACTTAATTTACCCTCTATTTAGTAAGTTTTTTTTTTTTTATGGTATTCCACATTTTACAGGATAAATGTTTCATATTTTGTTCCCATTTTAACTGTTTGAATCCTGAATTAATTTCTTTTTGTGTTAACAGCACTTAATGCCTGTACCAACCATTTGTGTCAGAATGGAGCTGCTTGTAATGCTGTTCCCAATTGCTGTACCGATTACACCTGTACCTGTCCAACATGTTTTACTGGAACCTTTTGTGAAAGTGGTAAGTGAATTCTGGTAAAATTTAAGTGAATACTTACATGGTACACATTGGTATATCTGGAGGCTGGGGTGGCTCACACAATTCCTAAAATATTGGACCTCTCCCATTTAATCCCCCATTGAAAATGTTTGAAGCAATAAAATCACGCTCTAAGTTTTTAAAAATCAGCTTATGTTTGCAAGTTAGCACCCTCTCACCTAATTGTATAGCCCCCAAATCAATTTCACCGTGATAGGATGGGATATATATAGGAACTATTGTAATCACTCTTAGTCACATTTCTTTTGTTTTTTATTGTGTGTAGTATGTGTGTGCGTGTGTGTGTAGACATTTTGTTTTACATCGCGATGCGAAGTTCGATGTGAAGTTTTTGCAGAGTTAGTCAGGGCTCACGTTAACCGATCGGCAAGTCGGCATGCATGAAACTATTTTGGTTTTACCGCAAAAAAAATCAACTGCTGTGGCATAGGTATTTTGAAGAAGGCCTAAAATAAAACAAAAAGGTTTTAATACTTGCTGAAATACATCGTTTTTTCATTTAGATCTCCATTTTTCACTAACTCCATGCAAGGTTTTTTTCTGTTGTATGAGTAGTCCATAGAGCTATTAAACAACTAGAGTGTTGACAAGATGGCGCAGCAATGCAGAGTTATGTATGTGTACCGTCCAAGATGGCCGTCGTAGTAAAGCGCCACCTTCAGGCTTAGTATACATATTATTACATATTATTACATATTAATAGTTAAGCCCTCTGACTGACTATTATTTCATTAATGATAATGAGTAATGGTAATAACAAATTATTAAACTATTGTAGCCAAAACGAGGCCAAGTGGAGTATCTTATTCAAAAATAAAATACTAAGGAATGAAAATTAAAATCGTGTATATTACACCCAAACACCGCAACGCTCGAGTTTCAAACATTACTGTATAATTACTGTATACCTAACTAGGCCTAGGCCCTATGCCTACAAAAATTTTTCAAAGAAATTTGCTAAAAATATTACTGTAATTTGCCTGTCGAATTTCATTACTAAATTCACTATTTTGGGCCATAAAGACTTTCCCTGTA
>NW_022733858.1:0-1076 GCF_011630105.1 Anneissia japonica | reverse complement strand
ACTACGGATGTATGCTATCCCATCACTCCACGAACGGTTCATGATTCTTCATTTATCTTTTATCATTAATTGTCTCTACAGGAAAAATTGTGTTGATGTCACTAAATATTCAAGTTAATTGCCGTCCTGCTACAACACTTAAGTTTATTGAAAAGTTCGCTCGTACCGATGCTTATACATTTTCCCCATATATTAGTAAACTCTTTAATTCCCTCTGATGAGGTCAGATGTTCCCTGCTTTTCTTGAGCCACTGTTTCATTAAACTTGCAAAAATATTCCTCAACGAAAATGTTGAGATTCGTTAAATCTGACTGCGTTCAAATATCTGTTTGATTCTGATTTTTCATTGTGGTCACTTGATTATTATGAGATCCCTTGTAATATAATTTTATATATTTCTAAATGATATTTATATATAGGACCTAAGGCCTCTTTTTTGTGCTGTTTTCTGTGTGTTGAGTGCTACCTCGGAGAGCCACATATTAACAGTGGTACGTGTGTGTACTTTTGGTCATCCTGGGTTAGCAGCAGGAGAGAGTTAGGTTGGTTGCATCATTTTTTACATTTTTGGCCACAGCTTGTAAAAATGGGCATTGCTTGAAGTAAAAAGTAGCAATACATATTTTTAACATTCCATTGAGTTGTACAAAACGTTTCACTGGTTCATATTAATTATTATGGGATGGAGAAGCAAACAATGGTCGGGTGATTCAACTTTCCCCACCGATGGGGTTGGTTGAATCACATAGTGGGGTACGGTACGTTGAATCACTGTGTGAAAAGATAACAAATACAAATAAATTTCTAATAATACAACCACAATCTCATAATTTGATGAATGTAATTTTAACCCGAAATAAATTTGAATTGAATTGAATTGAATAGTCACTTTGCATGTACAATACTTTTAAAACCAATCCTCTTTTTGAATTTCGCTTTTGTGGAAGTGTATTGGACTACACTATTGTGAGTGGATATAATTTAAGATTCAAGATTCAAGATTCAAGATTTATTTTCGTCATACATAGTACATATATACGAGATTTGTTTCTTTGAGTTGATAACAAACAGTGGA
>NW_022733857.1:0-536 GCF_011630105.1 Anneissia japonica | reverse complement strand
TACCTTTTTTATTAACTCCACTTTTGGAGTTAAATTGACTCCTTGAAATTAACAGTATGTCATTTTTCAATTGATGTTCAATTGCTTTAATACACTTGAAGTTTCTTGCTATGCAATAGAATAAATGAACAAAAGCACTCAAAATTCACATGGATAATAGCTTTAAAAAGTTACCTAAAATCGTTTTACGATCGCATGATGACGTCATCGGCCAAACACCGTTCGTAAAATAGAAGGTTCGTAATTGAGAAGTTCGTAATTGGGAAGGTCGACTGCAGTCGACCTTCTCAATTACGTACCCTTTTGTCAAGAAGGCGTTCGTAATTGAGAAAATTCGTAATTGAGAAGTATAAAAAAATAGCGCACTCTAGATAGAATTTTTAACCACGTGTGTGCGCTTAACGATCGTCACGGCCTATTGGTATGGTCTATGACTGGTCTAAGTTTACACAGAATATTTACAATGTGCAAGACTTCGTAGCAAACAACAACAAATTCTAAACTATTATATATTTTTACTGTATAGACGAACCTCT